>NW_003298766.1:692643-696073 GCF_000151645.1 Tuber melanosporum
GATTGCATGTTGGCTTCGTAGTGTAGTCATGGTCGGTGCCCCGATACCTATATTCCGCGTCTGAGTGTTTGCGGAGTACATCTATTTATCATACTACGATGTACCTTTCTGATTATAACTTGCAACATCGGGTATTCTTGAAAGGTGCAAATACCTGGAGACCCTGAAAATCACCACATTCTCTTTGCTAATTTGATATAACTAACTTGAAGCCATACTGTTCTCAATAGTAGTTATCTGATCTTTAGAGTCTTTAGCCTTGTGGCCTAGTTCTCAAGTTGAACTGAGTTGGCCCCAATTATCTTTGTTGTTGATGAAATGATCATTTTCATCTGCAGGTAGTATCTGTGAAGGTAGTCATAATTGTAAAACTTTTTTAATCACATGACTTTAAATCTCCATAACTTCTTACCCAACTGATAAATCTCTTCTAGAGGACTTCCTACTAATTTGCAGAAAGCTATTCTATCGGATTGACAATTATTCCCGCGGTCGACAACCTTTGGTTGCTTTGGGTAATGGGATTTCAATAACTGTTGTAGTATGGGTTTTGTCTTCGTAACTACAATGTGTTCCGAAACCTAGTTGCAACACTCCATGAAGTTTAATAACTTCTATAGTAGTGCTTCTCAGAGTTCTAGACTCTTCTAGACATTGTAGGGTGGGTGTGAATGTATTGGTCTCTTGTTAAGATTCTTTACCATTCAATACCATCTTTTTGTGCAGAAACGTCCCGTTACTTACGGTCCATGCCAAAGGTATTACATCTTTGAAGCCTAGTAACATTCTGAGTAGTTGACGGATTTACTCTATTCCACTTCTCGGACCTAGCCGAAAATTCCCTCTCATATATTCTGTGAACAGGATCTGGTCGGACAGACAGCAGTGACATATACAATGTTAATCTGATACATTTAATTCTGTGGTATTGTAGTCACAGGATGCAAATGAGATTGATATATAGGATGACATGTAGGCCCTCTCAGGGGGCCTGAGGGGGGTGTTGGAGACTAGAGATTCTGATTTTGGGTGAGCTTATCCTACTTAGGGTAACTGCTAGGTATCAGATCTCAGTATTCCTAACAGTGTTTTCTTCAAATTTCTTGGAGGGCTTGTATTGCAGTTACATATTACTGCTAGAGGATGCCTATATCTTGTACGCCTTAGTTTCCTGGAGGATGGCATCCTTTCACTCTGTTCTTGCAATTAATACTGACATATCATCATCATCTTGCTCAAGTAGTTCTACCTCTTGCCAGAGGGTAGGGTGCATGGCATCAGACAATCGCCCTATAAGGATATAACTGGAGATGCTTCCTTTTTTCATTTGGTCCCTATATATCAGGAGATCTGTAACTATGTCTGTCATTCTTTTGATATATGCTCCATTGACTTGGTGAAGTTGGTTGAATTTATTGTATAGGAGGTTATTGGTGATAGAGGATTGGAATCGATTTTTAAGGTATTGGACTACTGTGGATCCTCTCAATCTTACATTTCTGCCATATTCCTTATAGCATTGGTGGTATGCATCGGTTGACTTTCCTTCACAGAATGATCTAATGTATGGTCTAAATGTAGAGTTTTTCACATATACCCTTTGTAAGAGAAGGTAGTGTGTAAGTTCAGTTACCCATCAGTTAAAGGCTTCAGGCTTGAGGTCTTTTCCTTCTCCTGTGAACTTTGTGGGGAGATAGAGCTTGAACTTCGGGAGTTCAGGTACTTCAGGTTCTTCTTCTTCTTTAGGCTGAGCCTAAGACTTTCCTTTTTTCCAAGGCTCTCCTTCTGTACAAGCCATATCTGATTCACTACTAGTTTCAGGGTTGTTCGGAGGTTTAAAGATAGGCTTCTGTGCTGGGGTATGTGGGAATACTCCTGGAGGTTGTAGGGCTTCTGTATTTGCAGGTCTTCCCATCTCCTTAGCAGAGCATCGGAGTTGTTTCTTTCTTGTGAGATCTTGTCGTGGGATCTGCTTCCTACTTCTTGTCATCAATGACTCTACGTTAGTTTTGAGACAAAGCTGAATATACTGTAATTCTGCCACTTCTCTCTGCTAGCATTCTGAGGTGGATATTAATAGATTGATCAGGCCTCAATCTGAAGACAGGTTCTTAACTACTTGCTAAGATTAAAACAATGTAACGTGTTTACAAGGTGCTAATCACATTATCGGTAAATGGTACAATAGTTGGCAGGTAGCCTTTTCTCCCTGAGAGGAGGTGAGAGCTGAGAACTAAAGGAGGCTTTGAGGGTGTACTGAGAAATAAAGAGGTAATCATTCAACCAAGTATATTGAAATACTGTACATTGAAGTCTGCCTTTTCCATCATGGAAATAGGTGGTCTTTAAATACACAAATCTGTTTATGTCTAGCATGAACGAAACTAATCAAAGGTAACAAGCGATACACTTCAGTAAAACAAATCAAGTATCAAAATGATACTTAAAACAAAATATAAAACAAAACCAAGAATCAAATAATACTTAAAACAAACCAAGTATTAAAGCAATACTTAAAACAAAACATAAAACAAAAACCAAGTATCAAACAATGTTTAAAACAAATCAAGTATCAAAGTAATACATAAAATAAAACATAAAACAAAATTAATAACCGAGTACCCATACAGGTTACAGTCTTCATGTACAGATATGAGTATAGATTCAATCTTGTAGTATAGGAAAGACTTAGGTGGTCATGTGAGGAGTTTATATCAGAGGTTGGAAGGGGTTTATTTTTATCTGTTTATTTCTCCAGTTCTACATACAGTAAGGTCTAGTAGTCCTACCAGCTCACATTATGGAGACTGTTACCACCTTCTCGCTTTATTTTCCAGCAGCCAGGAGAAAAACTATGAAACTAGAAAGACTAATATCAGAAACCAGGTGCCCAATCCTCATATCCTATGACTTGAATGTGGAGGGGTCTTATCTAGAGCCACCAGTACCCAATCAGCCCTTAGTGTAAAAAACTCACCTGTCAGTCTCTCCTATGGCTATCTACAAACAGTAAAGACAGAAAGCCCAAAAACTCATTTTTTAAAACAAAGGAAATTCCTATCCTGAAAGTATACCCCCCACTGAACAGAAGTAAGCCTAAACTAAGAAAACTCCAAACCGAAGAGAGAAGTCAACCTCTCACCTAGGACAACCAGATTCCTAGCCAGCTCAGTAGAACTGATCATGCTTGTGAAGTCGAAATAAAGAATAGGTAATGTTGTATAAGTGGTCTCGATATATGCCTTGGGCTTAGAGAACGTGAATATGGGCAGGAGAAAGTGTAAGAAGAGAGTACCTGCCATAAGTAACAGGATTTGGCAAAACTGGAGTCTCAAGCCATTCGTCCTAGAGGGCTGATGAGGTTACTTGAGTGTTAGGTAGAGACAACCAGGAGAGGAGGTACGCTCTCCGAGCTACTCTAACCTATTAC
>NW_003298766.1:696223-834499 GCF_000151645.1 Tuber melanosporum
GCAGATGGAGATTGCCTAGGAAGGCTCAGAAATATACTCATTTCGTTTATCACTACTAAGAGCGAAATCAAGTAGGTAAAGTAGAATAAAATTGTAAGAACAATATTATATTATTAAGGTCTCTTCTCCATTACTTTATGATGTCTAAATGCTTGGAAGGTACTTCAATATTTATATTCCATGTCTGAGTGTCCACAGACTACATGTATCTATTATACAACTATGTACCTCTGTGATTATAACTTGCAATGTCAAGTATCCTTCAAAGATGCATACACATGAAGACCCTGAAAATCACTACTCCCCCTTCAGTAATTATGATATTACTACTTAGAAACTATACTGTTCCTGATAGTAATTATTTGATCATCCGAGTCTTTTAGACTAATGGCCTAGTTCTCAAGTCGAACTGAGTTGGTTCCAATTATCTCCATCATTGATGAAATGATCAGTTTCATTCATTGATTGTATCTGCAGAGGTAGTCATAATTACAACCTTCTTTGGTTGCCTGACTTTAAACTTCTATAACTCCATATCCAGTAGACAGATTTCTTCCGGGAGATTTCCTATTGATTTGCAGAAGGCTGTTCTGCCGGATTGGGGGATAATTCCTCAGTCGTGGCAGACTTTGGTTGCTCGGGGTAACAGGGTGTCAATTGCTGTGCTAGTAGTGGGAACCATTCCTCCAACCACAATACATTTCTAGACCTAGTTGTAAACTCTGTGAAGTCTGATGGCTTCCATGGTAGTATATCTCATAGTTCCAGACTCTTCTAGTTATCGTAAGATGAGTCCGAATGTATTGGTTTCTCATTGAGATCCTTTATTATTTGATACAATATCTTTATGCGAAAACATCCCCTTACTTAAGGCCAATGCCAAAGATGTCACATCCTTAAAGCCTAGTAGCTCTCTAAGTAGTTGATGAATATAATCTGTTCTACTTTCCAGACCTAGTCGAAGGTCCTCTTTCATATATTCTGTAAACAGGGCCCTGTCAGACAGAAAGCTGCAACATATACAATATTATTCTCACACTTTCAATTCTTTGGCCAAATAGTCACAGGAGGCAACTGAGATAAATATATATGATGACATGTAGGCCTCTTAAGAGGGCCAGTAGGTGGTGTTGGAGACCAGAGATTCCGATTCCGGGTGAGCCTATCCTACTTAGGGTGGTTCTTAGGTATTGGATCCCTGTATTCCTAACAATAAGGTAGCAAAAGAGGGTATGGTAGTAGAGTACCAGCCGACAATAATAGGGTTGTAGCTGATACCACTGAGGAGAAAAAGAGAGGAAGGGTCAAAGGCCCCCTTGCAAATCTAACTATTACTGAAATGTACCATATTACTGCGTCACTTATATATTCCCTTATTATCTGAGAGAAAGTGTCACTTACTGGAGTGGATCCCACTGGTAGTAGAAAGATAGAAGAGTGAAGAGTGAAGAGCAACCATAACTTAAACCGAGTGACTGGGAGAGTATGGTCGAAGCTCACAAGATGACAGACCCTAAAGTTAATAGCTTAAGTATTCCCTCATGGGGATCATGCAAATGTGAAGAAAGATATCTACCACTGCGAGAGCTAACTGGAAATGAAGAGAGGAGACTGATCATGTCAAAGCTGAGTGAGTTCCTATTAGTGAGACAGGACTACTGTATGAGTCCAGATAACTCCTCCATTAAGTGGACAAGAGACCAGTGAGGCAAAGGCAGGAGAGAATGGAAGAATTAACCATACTCCTAAGAAAAAACTATCTAGGGTACAGAGGAGAGAGGGGGAGGGCCCATGATAGTTGATGTAATGTTGTCAAACTTTATGGGAGGAAAACAGGAGCAACAGAGTATGCTGTACTGGAGGTACTTTTTTTTTTTTTTTTTTTTAATATTATGTATTCATTGTTAAGGTACAAGAACTTATATATAGCTGTAGCAATTCTACTTCTCTTAGTATTAATTCTTCAACAGGTAACAACCTTACCTCTTATGTTTTCTCAGTATCTCAATGACTGGGAGAAGTATTATATTTGCTATCACTTTTGATAATCATGATTGATTTGTGCTCACGTTACTTCTTGTAAGCGAGACCTTTTTCTCATATAGTATTGTGAAAGATGTGTATAAAGTATTAATTTGACTTGTATTATAGGAAAGAAGTTAAATGGTTGTATGAGGAATCTGTACTGGTGGTTTTTTTTTTCATCTTTTTTTTCTTATAATCATTTAATTTCTTGTTTAAGGTACAAGAACATTGCAGGCACCATGAGCTATAGTGTTAAGAAAACTCCTCTACTCAGGACCAAGAGAAAGCCTGTACCCCCAGAACTCTGTGGTATAGGCCGAACTATACACACTTTAAGAGCGATCAACTCAGGTGCCTTATCTGTAGGCCTCATGACTTGAACACAAAGGTGTCTCACCTAGGAGCCAATCACATATCTAAGAAGATTCCTAATCTGACAGATCCCCCTCCTGCTAACTACATGTAGCCAACAGAAAGGAAATCAAACAAGCTAGGCATGAAAGCATAAGGAAAAACACTACCCATAAACTACCAAAAATTACAAAAGAAAATAACTACTGTCTACCGAACCACCAAGTTGTCATTTATAAAGAACCACTCCTGAAGTGAGCAGCCGCTCAAGAGTCCTATAACTAAATACTCCCAACTGGCCGTGCCTCAGATGTAGAGTAATACTATGACTAGCCAATTGAGAACAGAGGCCATGGTGCCAGGCTCAAGGAGTGGATAAATGGTAGAAGGGATGCTACACAGCAGTAGGTTGCCAGTCAAAGATGGAGTATGAGCAGGCAGCAGGCCAAAATCCTAGAATACTATGTAGCTGACGGAAGAGGTAGTAGGGTACTAGCCAAAGAAGGGGAGATGGTAGGGTGCGAGTCAACACAATTGAAGTGGGGAGGTAGAGAGAGGGTTCAAGGCCACAGAGCTGACCTGATCTTAGAAACCGGACTATTGCCATAATACGGTATCTCTCATGTAGTTTCTTATTATATGAGATATAGCGTCACTTAGTGGAGGAGATCTCACGAGTGGAAGAGAATTGGAAGGCTGAGGGTAGGAAGGCGGCCACAACTTGAACTGAACAATTAGGCAGGTATGATTGAATCTCATCATGAGAAAGACCCTGAAGTTACTAGCTGAGGTGTTCCCTAACTAAGATTGTACAAGTGGGAAGAAAGACTTCTACCACTGGCAGTGCCAACCAGAAATGAAGAGAGGAAGCCGACTGTGCCAAAGCTAAGTGAGCCCTCTAAGCGAGACAGGACTACTGGGTAAGGCCCATATAACTCCCCTGTCAAGCAAATAGAGAACAGGCTAGGCCAAGATGGGAGAAACTGTTGAAGAGAAATCATGCCTCTAAGCAGGAGCTATTGAGGGTGTAGAGGGGAGGGTAGATAGTCCACAATAGTTGACTGTAATATTGTCAAACTGTATAGGAGGAAAATTGGAGCGATGAAGTGTGCTGTATCAGAGGTCCTTTTTTTTTTACTCTTTTTTTTATAATCATGTATTCATTGTTTAGGTACAAAAACTTGCATGCAGTGATAGCTATGGCGTAAATAAAACCTTAATCCCAAAACAAACATAAACAAAGGAAACCAAACTAGTGCCTCCAATAAGTGCGAACAACCCATATCGCAAAGCGTATAAACAGCTAGCTATAAAGGGAAATATTCAAACTAAATATAAAGAAATCCTACAGGCAAGGAAACCAAAAAAGTGTACTTTCACTCCACAGCTTAGGCCGAGAATGAGGAGCTGAGTGAGGAAGTGGAACTCTATAGGGGTTGGGCCCCAGAGGAGGGATCTCTGAGTACAGGCATGTCTGGGAGGAAGCCGACCGAAGTGGTGGAGATGTAGGCAGATAGGCCGTGAAGCAGTTCCGGCGATGTCCAGATGGGTTCCCCTTCTTCCAGGCACTCGACTCCCGAGAGGTGTGTGTCTCATGCTCTGTTATGCGAGGGGCATTCGAGAATGGCGTGGTGGAAAGACTCAGGCTTCTCCTCGCAGTAGGGGCATATGTCGAGGGTATCTAGATCTCTCCAGGAGTGGTGGCTGGCCAGGTAGCTCTTTCCTGACCTCATCTGGTGGATTCTGCCCTCTCTGAATTTCCCCAAACCCATGAAGGGGTGGGGTGACAGAGTGGACGAGTAGATGTATCGGGGTGGTGGTGGGTATTGTTTGGTCTAGACATTTAGGAGGAACTGACGGCAGCCTTTCTTGAGGGCTGGAAAAGGAGGGTCGCCAGGGGCTGCAGGGGGCAGAGGCTCAGAGAGGAGGGCAGGTGATGCTGGTGGGACCTAAGAAAGATGACTGACAAGCTTGCCCATACGGTGGGCTATTGCATCAAGTGGGAGATACCTCCTTACCGGAGGGGATAGCCCAGGGATTTTCCAATTCAGGGGCCTGTAGCCCGGGGTAAGCCCAACCGTCAAGGCATAGTGGTCCTCCAGGGAGCGGTAACAAGAGGTTATAGGGAAGGAATAGTGCAGCTGTGCAGTGGCCGGATTTCTTTCCGGGGGGATCCACACCATCCTCAGCGCCGCCAGGCGTTGAAGGTGTTCAATAAGGCAATTGAATTGGGGGAAGGGCTGACTCGCAGGAGAGGATACCGGTAAGGGTCTCGGAGAAGCAGTTGGTGACCTATCGTTGGACCTGTCTCCAAAAGACAGCAAGCCAGTCAGTCATAGTTGTAGAGGGTGAAAAGAGATCTGCACCGAAGAGGAGCATGGGTGCGAGGAGGGATGACGCTAGCCTGTGGCAGAGGAAGGGGGTGAGCCCCTGACCAGGACCTGATAGCCTCTTAAGCATGGAGAAGGCACCCTGAGCAAGTGCAAGACGTTTCGAGAAGTGGGTGTTGGTAGCCCACCGGAAAGAATAAGAGGCTGGCTCAAACCAGTGGCCGAGCCAACGGACCACTCAGGAGGGGTGAAAAAGGAGTCCATTAATAACGATTAGGAGAGTGGATGTGAGGTCCCTTTGTCTGGGCATCCTCTAGTGAATGAGTTCAGTTTTGGGTACAGAGAAGGAGACCACAAAATGCCTACCCCTTTGAGTCAACATCTTGACTAGATGTTGGAGGTGCTGGACATTCCTCCAGTAGGAGTTGGAGGCAACAGTTACCATGAAGACGTCCAGGTAGGACAGGATTAACCCACGTGGTACCGGAAAGTGGAGAGACGAGACATAGATGATGAACAGAAGAGGTGATATTGGTGAGTCTTGTAGAGTACCAATCTGAACCGGTTTAAAAGCCCTGGACGATCCCTGGAAAACAAGGCGGCATTGCCTCGCTGTCAAGAAGGACCTAATCCAGGAGCAGAGGTATGGAGGTATATCCTTTGAAAGCAGCATATGGAAGAGGTCGTTTGGGGAGACATTGTCAAAGCCTCCCTTGATATCAAGGAACAAGGTGGACGCAATCCTATATCAGAGGTCCTTTTTTTTTAATTTTTTTTTTATAATCTTATTTATTTATCCGTTTTAACGAAAGTAAGGCTGGGGGTCATATCAGCTTTCGCCATGCAGACCCGCACCTCCATCCCGCCTTGTTCTCAAGCAGCCAAAAGAAAAACCGTGACCCCAGAAAGGCACACGCCAGCAGCCAGGTACCCGCCCCTAAGAGCCCATGACTTGAACGCGGAGGGGTCTTGCCTAGAGCCACCAACATCTAACTAGTCTTCAGTTTAAAAAACTCCCCCGCAAGTCTCCCACATGGCTATCTACAAATGGTAAAGACAGAAAGCCCAGAAAGCCATCCTTCAAAGCAAGGAGAAACCCCCATCCCGACAGTACACCCCCCACCGAACAGAGAAAAACCCAAACCAGAGTAACCCCAAACCAAAGGCCAAAGCCAGTCCCTCGCCTACAACAACCAGATACCAACCCAACCTGTGCCCCTCGCTTGGAACAAACCAATGGCCAGGCCTCGCCCGTGAAGTTGAAAAAACCAATAGGTGTGCCGTATAGGTGACATAAATGTATGTCTTGGGCATATAGCCCACGGCTGCAAGCAGGAGAAACCAAAAGGAAAGAGCGCCCGCTGTAAGCAGGAGGTATTGGCAGAACAAGAGCCCCAAGCCGTTCGTCTGGAAAGGCTGAGGGGGCTGCCTGAAGAAGCAAAAGAGGGAGAGGTAGTAGAGTACCAGCCGACAGTAGTAGGGTACAAGCCGACGTGACCGAAGAGAAAACAGGGAGGAAGGGCCTAAGGCCCCAGTGCTGACCCAACCAAAACCAAACCTGCCATATTACCACGTCTCTTATGTAGTCTCTTATTCTCCGAGAGATAGCGTTACTTAATGGAAGGGATCCCACTGGCGGTAGGGAGGCGGAAGGGTAAGGTGAGGAAGGCAACCACATTTGAACTGAGTGACTAGGAGGGTATGGTCAAATCTCACTGCGAGACAGACCCTGAAGTTACTAGCCAAGGCGTTCCCCAACGGGGATCGTGCAAGTGGAGAGAAGGACGTCCACCACTACCAGCGCCGTCCAGAAGCGAAGAGAGGAAGCCGACCGTGCCAAAGCTAAGCGAGCCCCTATTAGCAAGACGGGACTACTGAGCGAGCCCAGATAATTCCCCCATCAAGCAGATAAGAAACAAGCGAGGCCAAAGCGGGAGGGGATGGAAGAGTTAAGCGTGCCCCTAGGCAGGAACCATCGAAGGGGCAGAGGGGAGTGGGGGGGGCCCACGATAGTTGACGTGGTGTTGCTAAACTATGTGGGAGGAAAATAGGAGCGACGGAGCGTGCTATATCAGAGGTCCTATTTTTTTTTTTTTTTTTATAATTATTTAGTTACTTGTTTAAGGTACAAGAACATCGCATGAAGCGCTAACTATGGCATTAAGAAAACCCCTCCACCCCGGACCAAGAGAAAACCCGTACTCCCAAGACCCTCTGGTATGGGCCCAACCATACACACTCCAAAGGCGATCAACTCAGGTGCCCAGCCCGCAGGCCTCACGACTTGAACGCGAAAGGGGATCACCTAGAAGCCAACCAAAGGCTCAAGAAGATTCCTCGCCTGAAAGAAAACCCCACCCACTAACTACACGTAGCCAACAGGAAGGAAACCAACCAAGCTAGGCAGGAAAGCATAAGGAAAAACTCCATCCCGTAAACTACAAGACCCATAGGGGCCACAAAAGAAAACAACCACTGCCCACCGTACTGTCAGATTTGCCATTATTTAAAGAACTGCCCCCGAAGTGGGCAGCCGGCGACGAGCCCTAAGGCCGAGCGCCCCCAACCAGCTAAGCCACAGAAGTAGTGCAATACCATGGCCCACCAATCGAGAACAGAGGCCATGGTGCCAGGCCCAAGGAATGGATGTTTTGGCAGAGGGGATGCCGCCCAGCAGTAGGATGCCAGCCAAAGATCGACCACGGGCAGGTAGCAGGCCGAAACCCTGGAATACCACAAGGCAGAGGGAGGAGGTAGTAGTGTACCAGCCAAGGAGGGAAGGCAGTAGGGTGCGAGCCGACACGACCGAAGTGGAAAGTGGAGGTAGGACCAAAGGCCCCAGTGCAAACCCGACCGTAGACCGAACTAACGTATTACCGCGTCTCTCATGTAGTCCCTTGTTCTCTGAGAGATAGCGTCACTTAGTGGAAGGGATCTCACCGGTAGTAGAGAGGTGGAAGGGCGAGGTGAGGAAGGCAACCGAAACTTGAACCGTGTGACTAGGAGGTTATGGTCAATCTCACTGCGAGACAGACCCCGAAGTTACTAGCCAAGGCGTTCTCCAATGGGGATCGTGCAAGTGGGGAGAAGGACGTCCGCTACTGACAGTGCCGCCAGGAAGTGAAGAGCGGAAGCCGACCGTGCTAAAGCTAAGCGAGCCCCTATTAGCAAGACAGGACTACTGAGCGAGCCCAGATAACTCCCCCATCAAGCAGATCAAAGACAAGCGAGGCCAAAGCAGGAGAGGCTAGAGGAGTTAACCATACCCCTAGGCAGGAACCATTGAGAGGGCAGAGGGGAGTCGGGAGGGCCCACGATAGTTGACGAGGTGTTGCCAAACTATGTGGGAGGAAAATAGGAGCAACGGAGCGTGCTATATCAGAGGTCCCTGAACCTCTCTATTGATACAGACATCTCACCCAACCATAACCCTATGTGACTCATACTCTTACATCACTGTATCCTATGACTCACAATTATGAGTCATGTGAGATCATCATGTGACTCATATAAATCAACTATGCACTATACATAAACCAATCATAATTAGTATAATAAGTCATGTGTGCTAAGTGCATCATATATAAGAGACTGGTGACTTATAGGTATGAGTCACATGTAAAAATCATAAAATCATATGACTCACAACTGTAAGTCATCGTATAACAATAAACACCTATGACCAACAAGGATATGTCATGTGAAAACTTTTATTTTACCTTATCAACCAGCCTTGTCATAATCTGGTTTGTGACAGCAGGGCTAGCTATGGCGTAAACAAAATCTGAATCTCAAATCAAACTCTGACAATGGAAACTAAACCAGTCCCTTCAACTATCATGAACAACTAATATCGCAAAATGCATAAATCTAACAATAAAGGAAAACATTAAAACTAAATTTGGAAACCCATTACCAAGGAAATCAAACAGGTAGGACATTTCTAATCTCTAAAACAAAATTGAGGGCAGGATGGCGGTTGAGAGTAGGACCACTAGTAGTTCAAGGCTGAGGGTGACAATCCATTTTTCCCTAAATATAGACATCTCAGGGGAGAATCCTGTTGAGGTGGTAGAGATATAGGCAGCCAGGCTGCCTAGCAGGGCCAGTGATGAGCAGAGGGACTCTTCTTTATTTAGGATTTCTACCCACAGAATGTGGAGGTCTCTGGTACATTTGTGGGAAGGGCAGATAAGGCTGGCTTGGTGGAAGGTCTCGGGCTCAGTCTTGTAGTATGGAAAAAGATCTGAGGCATCTGGGTCTTACCAGGAGTGGTGGCTAGCCAGGTAGCTCTGACCCAACTATATTTAATGGATTCAGCTAAACATAAACTTGCCAAAGCCCATAAAGGAGTAAGGAGCAAGTGTAGAAGAGTAAACATAATATTAAGGGGGTGAGTATTGCATAGTCTCAGTATGGAGGAGTAGCTGCCCATAACTACTGTTAATGGTAAGGAAATAGGGGTCACCTGGGGTAGAAGGTGGCTGTTAGGCGGAGACAACCTGATAGACTTCAGAGTTGTCTAGGCCAATCGAGATTCGTTTTTATAGACGGAGATTGTCTAGGAAGGCTCGGACTTCACTCGTTTCGTTTATGACTACTAAGAGCGAAGTAAAGTAAGGTAAAGTAAAGTAAAATTGTAAGAACAATATTATATTGTTAAGGTCTCTTCTCCGTTGCTTGATGATGTCTAAAGCTTGGGAGGCACTTCGATATTTATATTCCGCGTCTGAGTGTTCACGGACTACATCTAACTAACATACAACCATGTACCTTTTTCCAATATAACTCGCAACGTCGGGTTTTCTTCTAAGGTACGAACACCTGGAGACCCTGAAAATCATCACACCCTCTTTGATAATTATTATATGACTATTTGGAAATCATGCTGTTTTCAATAGTAATTATCCGATGGTGAGAGTCTTTTTAGACAAATGGCCCAATTCTCAAGTCGAACTGTGTTGGCTCCAATTGTCTCCCTTGTTGACGAAATGATCTGTTTCGTCTGCGGGTTGCATCTGCAAAAATAGTTGTTGTTACCGACTTTCTGGGTCGTCTAACTTCAACTCTTCATAACTCCATACCCAACCGATAGAACCTTTCCGGAGGACTTCCTACTTACTCGCAGGAAGCCTTTCCATAGGATTGGTAGATAATCCCTCGGTCGGTAACCCTTGGTTGCCGTGGGTAATAGGATTCTGGTTACTATCCCCGGTTTGGGAGTCACCCCCACGGTTGCAATATGTACCGGAACCTAGTTGTAACACTCCTCAAACTCCATTGGGTTCGATGGTAGTATTCTCAGGAGTTCCAGACTCTTCTGGTTATCGTAGAGTGGATGTGAATGTATTGGTCTTTCATTAAGATCCTTTACTATTCATCATCATCTCTTTGCGCAAAAATGTCCTGTTACTTGCGGCCTGTGCCAAAGATATCTCGTTCTTGAAGCCTAGTAACTTTCTGGGTAGTTGACGGATTCACTCGGTTATACTTCCCAGACCTAGCCGAAGGTCCCCTCTTATATATCCTGCGAACAGGATCCGGTCGGACAGATGGCGGCGACGTATACGGTGTTATTTTAACACCTTCGATTCTGTGGTATAATACTCACAGGACGCAACTTAGATCGATATGTATGATGACGCGCGGGCCCCGTAAGGTGGCCGGAGGGGGGTGTTGGAGACCTGAGATTTCAATTTCGGGAGAGGTTACCCTGCCTAGGGTGGTTCCTAGGTATCGGATCTCGGTATTCCTAACATGAGCTCCCTCCTCTTAAGGCTTCGTCCCGAATGCCTTTTTTGGTACATTCAAATAAAAATTAAAAAATTTAATTAACACAACTAATTATTAAACCTTAAACATTATTTCCTTTTGGACCCGATAAGAGTAGGGTAAAAAACCTCCCGCGTTTGCTTGGCCACAGTAGGAAAACCTTTTTCTCATCGTCCTTCTTCTGCCCGCTGTGGCATTTCCGGGTTATCGTGGTGAAATTCATCCACCATTTCTCTTGCGTTATCCATGCCCGTGGCAGGTTCCCAGGTGTTCTCATCTTCAGAACATCCTTGCCATTTAACAAAGTACCATAGTTCACGTACCTCCTGGTAGTGACTACATACTCTTTTTCGGTAAGAGCGTATTTCGCTTCTTACTATTTTTTCTATCTTTCATTGTAAGTCGCCCTCAATATCCTCGGGTTCTCTGGGAGGTTGTTGTCAGTTGGCGCGTACCGACTCCCTGTAAGGTTCTAACAGAAATACATGGAACACTGGGTGGATGTTCCATCGATCCGAAATGTTGAGTTTGCAGGCACGGTTTCCCCGTTTCTCCAAGATCACAAATGGTCCATATAGTTTTGGACTCAGTTTCTTCGACTTCCGACGCGTATGAATGTTTTTTGCATTTAACATTACTTTGTCGCTGATTTTGAAGTCAGGTTGTTGCTTGGCCTTTCTGTCATAGTATTTGGCCATAGCTTCTCGTGTCTGTTGAAGTGATTGCCTTGCTTGTTCGTGGATCGTTCTTATCCAGTTCGCATAGAGCGTGGCTCCTGGATTATGCGCCTCGCATTCCTTCATCTATTCGGTTTGTGGGTGGAAACCATAGTTTGCATAGAAAGGGGTTAGTCCATGTGCATTGGTTGCCGAGTTATTATAAGCATGTTCGGCTAACGGTAGGAGCTGGTACCAGTCATCCTGATTATATTTGACGAAACTTCGCAAGTAACCTTCCAGCACTTGGTTGGTTCGCTCAGTTTGTCCATCTGTTTGGGGATGATATGCTGTAGACATCCTTCTTTTTATACTTAGTGTTTTGCACAAGGATTCCCAAAATTCTCCAGCGAACTTGGAATCCATATCCGAGACAATTTCTGTTGGTAAACCATGTAGCTTCCATATTTCTTTTGTAAAGGCTGTAGCCACATCCTTTGCGGTAGCTGTTCCTTCTAATCCGATGAAGTGGGCCATTTTTGTAAACCGGTCGACCACTACCATAATTTGGGTACAGCCTTGACTTTGTGGTAATTGTGTAATGAAGTTGACTGATATTGATGCCCATACTGCATATGGTACTGACAGTGGTTGTAGTAGACCCTATTTCGCATGTCGTGGGGATTTGTTATGTTGACAATCATCGCACGACCGTACGTAATCGTTTACCCAATTTGCTAAGCCCTTCCAATAGAAGTCCCTCATGATTATCTCAAGGGTTTTTTCTTGTCCGAAGTGTCCTGCTATCTTAGCATTGTGACATCCTTCAGCTATTGTCATATAAAGGTCTTGGTTATTTGGTACAAATAGTCTTTGTTCGTAGTAGAGCAATTCATCGGATAGGGTCCAATCCTTTGGGAAAGGTTTGTCATTGTCTCGTAGTTTTTCTAACTCATTTCTTCTCTTAAGCCAATCTCTATCTTCCGTGATGGCTTTTTGGATCTGTTCCAAGAATTCCATGTTGAATTGTTTGAGTTCCTTATGGGCTAGTATAGAGCTAGTCATGAGGGTTCGTTCAGGTATTTCGGCTGTGTCATACCAGTGTATATTCTGTTCCACTGAGGCATGTAACTGGCTAACTACTGGTTCCAATTCCTGGATAGTAATAGCCCTTGTTGCGATGTCCGTACTGCCGAATCCCGATCCACCCCTTTCAGTATCTTCTAGATTGTCTATTTCCATCATATCTGCAGTATTAATTTTTTCTATCACTAGTTGGGCAATCCGGTCACCAGCTTTAATGTGACAGTCTGCGTCTTGATGACTGAATAGTAATACTTTGAGTTCGCCGGTATAATCCGCGTCGATTACTCCAGCACCTGTAGAAATACCGCTTTTGACTGCTAGTCCACTTCTAGGAGCAATTCTTCTGTAGGTTCCGGTTGGGATTCCGATTGTGATTCCGGTTCCCACAACTAATTGTCCCCGTGCTGGAATTATATCCTCCTGCATCGCGTAGAGATCATGTCCCGCTGCCATCCGTGAACCCTTGGTTGGTAGCCTTGCTCTTGTATCTAACCATTTTACTCGAATCATGGAGTTCGAGTTATTCCAATTTGCTGTTTCCTGTATATCACCTGTGCTTATATCAACCAGTGAGCTACCTGCTATTAAGCATATTTGAATTTCCCTTTTTGTAGTTCTTGTTACGGAACTGATTTGGAAATGTTCGGGTTTTAATATCACCTGTTCGCGATGTGCAGCTCCCCCCTCAGAACGCTACTCTGGCCGTCTGCTGAGTGCATCAGGTTTACCTCCTTTTGTGCCTGGGCGGTAGACAATCCTGAAGTTGTAGTCTACCAACTTCTGCGCCCAACGGATTTGGCGTCCGCTCCGGACCTTCGAGGTAAGGAAATATTGTATGTTTTGGTGATCGGTATAAACCGTTATGGGTTTTTCGGTTCCGACAAGGTATTGACGCCATTCTTTGAATGCTTCTAGTATTGCCAACAGTTCCTTATCATGGATCTCGTAATTTCGCTCTGCGGAATTTAGTTTGCGGGAGTGAAAAGCTACCAGATGCAGTCTTTTCTCCACGAACTGGGAAAGGATGCAACCTAAAGCGAAATCACTAGCATCCGTTTCCACCACTGTTTCTCTTTCTGGAAAAAAATGGTGTAAGATTGGGGTCGAAGTAAACCTTCTCTTAAGCTCCGGAAAGGCTTTTTCTTATTCCGGACCCCACTGGAACTTCTTAGGATCACCTTTCAATGTTTCTGTAATTGGAGCACAAATCTTTGAGAAGTTTTCTATAAATCGTCGGTAGAAGTTTGCAAATCCTTGGAATATTTGAACTTCTTTGACCGATGTAGGTGACTTCCAGTTTAACACTGAATCCACCTTTCGGGTACTCATAGATACCCCATCGATAGCTACCATGTAGCCTAAGAATTCCACCTCTTTAATGTGGAAAAAGGATTTCTTGATTGAAATCGCAAGTTGAAAATCTGTTAGTCTTTGTAACACTTTGGTTACTAGCTCGATATGTTCCTTCTCGTTTTTTGAATAGATGAGAATATCGTCCAAATAGCATACGACCCCTTGGTCTAGGAATTCTCGGAGGACTTCATTCATCATGTCCTGAAATGTAGCTGGAGCATTGGCTAATCCAAACGGCATGACCTTATATTCATAGTGTCCATAACACGATCAGAAAGCTGTTTTCCATTCATCCCCTTTTTTAATTCAGATGAGGTTGTAGCCATCATTTAAATCGATTTTTGAAAAGATACTAGCTCCTGCTACCCGATCAGGTAATTCCGACATTAACGGTAGTGGATACTTGTTTAAGATAGTTATCTTATTTAAGTTTCGGTAGTCCACTACCAGTCATAATCTTCCATCTGCTTTTGGTATAAACAGGATTGGAGCACCGAAAGGTGATTGACTCTTCATGATCTTTCCTTCCCGTAATATTTGGTCAAGGTATTCTCGTAACAACTTAAGTTGTTTGTCAGACAGAGGATAAATGGGTCCCTAAGAGGGTTTTGCTTCTTCGACTAATTTAATTTCATGGTCGAAGGTTCTCCTAGGTGCTAACTTTGCCGCAGTTTGGAGGAGAAATAGCTTTTTAAATTTCCAGTAGTGTTTTGGAACAGAATCGAAGTTGATTTCGTTAGGATCCTCTATAGTTCCAATTCTTCCTACTTGGATCGCATTTTCATCCCAGGCTACTGTCTCATCATATTCGAACATATCTGCAATTCCTTCATCTTCTTCTTCCACGCAGTTCTTGCATTTGGAGTCTTTGAATTCCCACTTTGCGGGTTCTCCAATGTTGGATAAGGGGTGTTCTGAATGCCACCATCCGAAAGGGATTATCATCCCATAATCACCTGCTGCTGCGATTTCGCACGCAACTTCAGACATATGTTTGTTGTAACCTATTTCAAGCCAAATAGGATGCGTATAAAATTTTCCTCCGGATGGAGTTGATACTCCATCAAAGCCTTGAATATTGACCGGATTCAGCCTCTCTGTGAACGGGATTTGTAATTCCTTTACGACTTCTTTGTTGCATCGAGAGAACACGTTGGATCCTGAATCAAGTAGTATTCTTATTTGGTAGCGCTGACGTTATGGGTTTATAATGTGGATAAAAGCACGTCCCTCAGGACAGTTATATCTTGTAGGTTTTGGTGCACTAAAAGCGCGTTTCTTTGAATGAGGTGTTGAACCGTCGTTTTGTCGTTTCAACATGTCTGAGGTGTGATAACAACTAGGGTGTTTGTTACCACGCCTGCGCAGTTTCGACCATTGAGGTCACCTCAGACAAACTTTGTTTCCTTTTGGTATATTGGGCAGCCCACTACTAGCGGTCTTTACCTCCTGCCAAGGGGTTCCCATACCTTCCACTTTTACTACCTGTAGAACCAATCTGGGGGGTCTCTGCCATCGTCCAGATATCATGGAAATAAAAGCCGGGTGCGTAGGGCTTGTCGGCTGTCTCTTTGATAACCTTCTCGCGCTTATTCTCCACCCTCGCTTAACCGTAGAGAGTGTCCTCACTTTATCGAGTTCCATTCGGTACCAGCGCGGCACCTAAGACGTAGTAACTAGAGGTAAGGTCTAGAGCTCTTGTTTCTACTTCTCGAATAGATCGAAGATATGCCTCGCTGTTTCCTCTAGATCCTTCGTCTTAGCCCTACTGTCGCTTCCTTCAGAACCCTTGGTGCTGTCTGTTTCCTGTCTAGGCTTTGGTCCTTATCAAAGACCTTTCAGTATCCGGGTCACGTGCCTGACTACCCTAACGGTCATGCATTAGGTCATTAGACTGAGCTTGTGTCACTCCCTTGGGAAGCATAGAGGCGCCACTAATGCGTACATTGCTCTTTATTAATCCCCTTGTCCTTGCGGCAAGAAGGACGCATGTACTCCCACTCAGGTCATGATCGCAAAGTCGTTTTCTTTGCTTCGACGTCCCTTTAATTTGCCATTGATTTCGATTCCTAGAGAGTATGTCTCTTCTAGACTACCCGAACACCGTAGTTGTCGGTACCCATGAGTTAACTTAAGTCATCTCTTCATTATCACCGAGTTCCCAGAGTTTATTACCTCTTGGAACTTGGGCGGTGGAAATCTTTCTGGGACGATTGACTGTTACCACCCTTCTAGGCCGTAGTGTCTTGAATGGTCGGTCATCTGCCCTTGTTCTAGATACCTGAATTTGTCCCCAGCAGGTTTTGTCGTCGTGGTTTTTTTTACCACAACGAGTACAATTGCCATCCTGCTTTCTTTCGTCGATAGTTGATTGAGGGATTCCTTTATAGGCAGTTTTGAAGTTTGTGTGTGTTAACTTCGGAGTTCCAGTAGATTTCTTTACCAGTTTATTGGGTTCCGGTCCCCGTTTCCTTTTCTTGGAGGGACCACCTCCTTTTATGAAGGGTTTCTGCCTTTTTGATTGAATTTTGTCCGTAGGTTTCTTATCTGAAGACATACTTACGGGTTTTGATTTGTCCCGGTCCAGGTGGTCCCGTTCCTGTTGTTCCTCCTCATCCCTTCCTGCTTCCCGGACTGCCTTTTCCCATTCGGCATCAGTGTCAAATTTGTTTAAGGAGAGTCGCCACCTAATCTTGGAGGGCAATTTCCTATCACATGCCATTCGCCAGGCTGGTCCCGTTAATCGGGCGTGGAGATTCAGATTATGCATTTTCCCCATGAAGGTCTGAATATCATTTTTGTACTCCACAGATTCCATATCCCGTATGGCCTTTCGTCCTTCTTCAAGAGGGGCGTATCGACTAGTGAATTCGTGCTCAAAGCGAGTCTAGGAAGATAGTTCCGGATCTTGTTCTTCGCCTCGGAGACCATCCATTGCGCGTCGATACCATACAGCTATTAGACTGAGCTGATCCCCTTTTGTCCTTCCCAAGGCGTAAATGATGCGTTCTCAATCATCATCCCAGATTCTTGGGTTCCATTCGAAGTAGTCTACACATTGGGTTAACCAATGGTAAACACATTGATTGGCCTTTGCTTCGAAAAATGGGGGCTGGTCTGCCGGTTGTTTAACTGTTTGAGCCAATGCTTCTGCAAGTACATCAGCTGTTCCATGCTGTTCGGGGGTTAATCCCCGTTTAAATCTGGATGGCCCTCCTCCACATTTTCCTTTGTTTCCATCGTCATCTCCATCATCACTTCCATCATCCGGGTCGCCACCCGGTATTAGAAAGGTTGGAGGTTCTCCTTCTCTTTGTTTCCCCTTGTCTCAAGAAGAGATTTCTTCCGGTTCCCCCCATTCTGCAGTCTCTTCCCATTCCTCTGGGACTGATTCCAACAAAGCGTGCCAACCAACTGGTTGTCCGCTATCTAGTGCCTTAAGCTTGTTAAGAACTAGTGATAGGGTATCGGATATGTGGGTTTGATCCTTTTGGATGGTATGGGTAAAGTCACTATACTGTTCTGAGTCTCTATCTTGCCTTGCAGCCAAATTGGATATCAGGGTTCGCATTGCGGTATTTTGCTGGGTCTGTTGTGCTCTGAACTCTTGGAAGGCACGTTCCAGGGTGAGGTCTCGTTCTAGAGCATCTCGCTGCAGTTGGGTGGTTACTCCTTCATGATGTTCTTGCCATGCATCTTGTGCAGCCAACTTGGCTGCAATTTCCCTATTGATCCTTTCTTGGATTTCTCAAACATTTGCTTCTACCATTGTACACTGACATAACATAATAGCAATGTCATTGTCATGTATATCTTGTCCTTCCAACAATCGTTGCTGGACAGCTATCAGTCCTCGTGCATTGGTTTGAGAATCTGCTGATAGCGTGTCAAATGCAATATTGGCAGTATCAATACTGGTTGATATGTCTTGTCGGATTTGACCTATGACAATTCCTACCCTAGCGGCAAGTCTTGCGAGATCTGCTACATGGGTATTTGGACGTGGTGTGGTAGATCATGAAGCCGGAGAAGGGGCTCTTGAGGATGGAGGGACACTGTGAGCCCTGCCCTCTTGTCCTCCAATAGGTTTCCAAAGAGCGGGAGGAAGTGAGGAAGAATGGCTGAAACCTGTAGAGTGATCATCTCCTGAGGTATCCATTGGTTCTCCTGGAAGTATCTGCTTAGGAGGTTGAGCCATCTCTCTTGCTCGTTTGCAAGCTTCTTTTTCTCGTAGGCGGGCTACGAAGCCCGCGTTTTGGGATGTTTCCGTTTGAGTAGAATATGCGGCAGGACACTTGATGTCCTGGCCGCGTCGTGCGGTAGGAGGAGATAGATTTTAATGGGAGTTCGGATGAGTTCCGAGTCTCCACGCTAGAGATATAGTAGCAGAGAATCTGCTGCTAAGAGAACTTTCCTCGCTAGTATCCCAGTCAAGGAAGGGTTTCCAACTGAATGCTGGTCCGTACCAGGTTTCGTATATTTTTTGAAACTGTTCCTCCGTAGGAACTAGGTTGGGGTCGGTATACCACGAAGGAGCTTCTTGTAACATAAATGGCACTTCTGAAAGCTCCAACTGGCTAGAAAACACTTGACCAATAGATGGTAAGTGAATTTTAGTCGGTGGTTCGAAAATTGAATTGGTTCAGGATAGTTCTCCAATGGTATCTAGGCCGACCGTAGTATTAATTACTTCACTGAAAGTGTGAATTGAACCCATGCAAGTGGTAACCGATTAGAGAGCCTTGGTAACAAGGAGATCTAACAATATACTGTTAGGCGGAGACAACCTGATAGACTTCAGAGTTGTCTAGGCCAATCGAGATTCGATTTTATAGACGGAGATTGTCTAGGAAGGCTTGGACTTCACTCGTTTCGTTTATGACTACTAAGAGCGAAGTAAAGTAAGGTAAAGTAAAGTAAAATTGTAAGAACAATATTATATTGTTAAGGTCTCTTCTCCGTTGCTTGATGATGTCTAAAGCTTGGGAGGCACTTCGATATTTATATTCCGCGTCTGAGTGTTCACGGACTACATCTAACTAACATACAACCATGTACCTTTTTCCAATATAACTCGCAACGTCGGGTTTTCTTCTAAGGTACGAACACCTGGAGACCCTGAAAATCATCACACCCTCTTTGATAATTATTATATGACTATTTGGAAATCATGCTGTTTTCAATAGTAATTATCCGATGGTGAGAGTCTTTTTAGACAAATGGCCCAATTCTCAAGTCGAACTGTGTTGGCTCCAATTGTCTCCCTTGTTGATGAAATGATCTGTTTCGTCTGCGGGTTGCATCTGCAAAAATAGTTGTTGTTACCGACTTTCTGGGTCGTCTAACTTTAACTCTTCATAACTCCATACCCAACCGATAGAACCTTTCCGGAGGACTTCCTACTTACTCGCAGGAAGCCTTTCCATAGGATTGGTAGATAATCCCTCGGTCGGTAACCCTTGGTTGCCGTGGGTAATAGGATTCTGGTTACTATCACCGGTTTGGGAGTCACCCTCACAGTTGCAATATGTACCGGAACCTAGTTGTAACACTCCTCAAACTCCATTGGGTTTGATGGTAGTATTCTCAGGAGTTCCAGACTCTTCTGGTTATCGTAGGGTGGATGTGAATGTATTGGTCTTTCATTAAGATCCTTTACTATTCATCATCATCTCTTTGCGCAAAAATGTCCTGTTACTTGCGGCCTATGCCAAAGATATCTCGTTCTTGAAGCCTAGTAACTTTCTGGGTAGTTGACGGATTCACTCCGTTATACTTCCCAGACCTAGCCGAAGGTCCCCTCTTATATATCCTGCGAACAGGATCCGGTCGGATTGACGGCGGCGACGTATACGGTGTTATTTTAACACCTTCGATTCTGTAGTATAATACTCACAGGACACAACTCAGATCGATATGTATGATGACGCGCGGGCCCCGTAAGGTGGCCGGAGGGGGGTGTTGGAGACCTGAGATTTCGATTTCGGGAGAGGTTACCCTGCCTAGGGTGGTTCCTAGGTATCGGATCTCAGTATTCCTAACAGTGGCAGTGGAGAGGAGAAGAGGGCCTCGGATGCCGGGGGGACACGGGGGAGGTGGCCCATGAGCTTGACTACTCTGTGGGCTATGATGTTTAATGGAAGATACTTTTATACTTGGAGCAATAGTTCTGGTGTCCTCCAGTTCAGGGGCATATAACCTGTGGAGAGGCCTATCATAAACAGATGATGGTCTTCAGGTGAGTGGAAGGTTGAAGTGGTAGAGAAGGAACAGTTGTAACAAAACTCTATAAAGTACTATTACAGTTTGTTAAACTTATACCCATACCAGTATTAAGAGACTACTGTGATAGGAATGGTGGCAGACCAGAGGCTACTGAGTAGAGGTACTGTTAGTTAGGTACCTCAGTCAGATATGCTATGCTATACTAAGAACTATATAGGTACTATTAAGGAGCAGTGGTTATCGTACTGGGTAGGGTAATCCAAGCAGTCAATTTAGAAGTTATCCTGAATTCCTTGATGGTGAGTCCGGGTAGAGTTACCCTACCTTCATACTAGAGTTACTCTGCCTTAGACTATGGGTTACTCTGCTCTGGAGCCAAGTCACCCTATCTTAAAAGTAACTTGTTAAGCAGGTCTTTGGGAGAAGTATAAGATTGTTTGTCATATGAGACTACATAGGATAATCGAATCTCAGATTGTGCAGATCACTCCTGCACAACCAGTTGAGCTCCGAATATGCTGTAACTTGGAGCTGTGGTGGCTAACACCCCCCTCCAACCCTGTTATAAGTTCCTAGTATCATGAGCTTCAACTTGAAGAGTTACTATAAGTCTAGTAAAAGTCTACAAGTGAAAATACTCCTATAATACCATATATACTCACACTATCTATCAGATCAGGTGCTGTCCACAGGATGTAAATAGAGGGAGAGATGAACTTGGAGAATGGTCTCCAGGTGGTTTGGTGCAAAACGGATCAGAACTGACAGGATAATACTACTTTGAGGTTAGAAGTAGTATGAGAGATTAATGGAGGCCAATAGGTAAGGTAACCGAAGTCCATTGCCCTGAAAGTATAATAGTATTGGAAAATCATTAAGGATACTGAGATACTAGTCTGAGGTTACAATGAGACCTACTTCTAAGAGGGTTGACTGTAGGTAGCTCCTATTGGCAGTTAACCTCTAAAGGAGTCAATCAGGAGAGTTATATAGCTATTATCCAAAATGCTATAGAATAGTGTAGAATTAGATAAATATTCAGGAGCTGCAGATGCTTGTAGAAGGCTAAGTGTATATGGATAGAGAGTTCTATAGTTGGTATTACATCCGCTCAGGTATGACAGCTCACTACTGACATGTCAGCAATGTGAAAGGTTTTTCCTCCTACAGTGGCATTGTAGAAGCAGCAGCTAAAACACTTCTATTGGGTGGATGCTAACAAACTACAGAGTAGTCTAGTTCACTATGGAGGATCTTTGATCTGATCTGTAGAGGTTAGCTAGATAGCCCAATGGAGTTGGGTGCTCTTGAATGCAGAGTCTTGATGAGAAGCAACTACCAGTATATGAAATCTACTTAAGTATATGCGAGTTCTCCTCTACCCTGGCAATCAACTACCTCTTGAAATAAGGACTTAATTGAGTAAAGCTGTGGCTTAATGATAATAATTTTTACTGTTTTATTTCTTTAAACTCTACTGCTCAAACATTGAAATTTTATTATATTTGTTCTCAGAAGAATTCATCTTGGTGTGATCGTAACCTTGGGATCTATCTTCCCAGAGGAAGCTACTGTTACACACATTTAGGCGGTCACTTTTCGATTTATATCGGGGGAAATGGTTACAGGTTGAGTTGGCTCACATTATTGTATTTTAGTTAAGTGTTTTACATGGTGAGTGTTAGGAGGAGATAACCTGTATAGACTTAGAGTTGTCTAGTCCAATCAAGATTTGTTTCTGTATATGGAGATTGTCTAGGAAGGCTCAAAATATACTCATTTTATTTATGACTACTAAGAGTAAGATGAAGTAGGTAACATAAGATAGAATTGTAAGAACAATATTATATTATTAAGGCCTCTTCTGTGTTGCTTGATGATGTCTAAAAGCTTGGAAAGCACTTCGATATTTATATTCCATGTCTGAGTCTTTATAGACTATATCGATCTATTATACAAGCATTTACCTTCCTGATTATAACTCGTGATCTCGGGTATTCTTCAAAGGTGTGAACACCTGGAGATCCTGAAAACAACCACACCCTCCTCAGAAATCACTAATTTACTAATTAGGAACTATGCTATTCCCAATAGTAATTATATGATCTTTAGAGTTATTAGACTTATAGAATAGTTCTCTAAATGAACTGAGTTTGCCCCAATAGTCTCCCTTATCAATAAATTGATTAGTTACATCTGTGGGCTTTTATCTGCCGAGGTAGTTGTAAAGTCAACCTTCTTAGGTGACCAACTTTAAACCTCTATAACTCCAGATTCAACCTATAAATGTCTTCTGATTGATTTCATATTAATTGGTAGGTAGCCATTCAACCAGATTGGTAGATAATCCCAAAGTGGGTAACTCTGAATAGTTATATATGCAAGCTTCGTAGGTCGCTGACTTCGAAGCTTAATATCTCCTGATCCAATCCAGAGATTTCTATCTAGTGACTTTCTTCATGTAGAGGAGAGGTATTTCTATAGGATAGAATCTTAATCCTTTGGTTGGAGGTCCTTGTTTGTTGTGCAGAGAGCCTTGCAGTTGCAAGTGATATGAGTAGAAAATAACTCAATACTAGAAATAACTTTAACAACAACAGGAGTTCAACAGATGACCTTCAGAAAATTGTCACGTAATATTTCCATTGAGCTACGCAACTGAGTTTTTTATATAGGATGATGTGTGGGTCCTATAAGAGGGCCAGAGATTCCAATTCTGGGTGGAATTACCCTACTCAGAGTGGTTCCTAGGTATCGGATCCCAGTACTCCCAACAGTGAGAAGGAGACTAGTCATATGATAGGGTTGATGTTAGGCAGGGACAACCTGTATAGATTCAGAGTTGTCAAGGCCAACTAAGATTAATTTCTGTAGATGGAGATTGTCTAGGAAGGCTCAAAATACACTCATTTTGTTTATGACTAGTAAGAGTGAAGTAAAATAGGTAAAGTAGAATAGAATCATAAGAACAATATTATATTGTTATTGTCTCTTCTCCGTTGCTTGATAATGTCTAAATTCTTGGGAGGTACTTCAATATTTATATTCTGTATCTTCCTATTTGTGGACTACATCTATTAATTATACAACTATATACCTCTCTCGTTATAACTCATGAAGTCAGATATTCTTTAAAGGTACGAATATCTGGAGACCTTGCAAATTACCACACCCTCTTCAGTAATTACCATTTTGTATTTAACCTAGGAACTATACTGTTCCCAATAGTAGTTATCCGATCTTCAGAGTCTTTAGACTTCTGACCCAGTTCTCAAGTTGATCTGAGTTGGCCCCAATTATCTCCATCATGGATCAAATGATCAGTTTTATCTGTGGGTTATGTCAGTGGAGGTAGTCGTAATTTCAACCTTTCTAGATCGCCTGACTTTCAAACTCAATAACTCCGAATCCAACTTACAGATATCTCCCAAATGACTTCCTACTAATTCACAGGAAGCTATTCTACTGGATTGGCAGATAATCCATCAGTCAGCAATCCTTGATTACTCTTGGTAACAGGATTTCAATTGCTGTTCTATTATTGACAACTATTCCCACAATTATCATGTATTGCTAGACTCAGTTGTAATACTCACTGAAGTCCATTAGCTTCTGTGGTAGTGATTCATGGAGTTCTAAACTCTTCTTGTTATTGTAGGTTGAGTGTAAATGTATCTACTTCTCATTGAGATTCTTTAACATTTAATACCATATCTTTGTACGAAAATATCCCATTACCTAAGACTTATGCTACAGATGTCACATCTTTGTAGCCAAGTAATGCTCGAAGTAGTTGACGGATATACTCCGTTCTATTTTCCAAACTTAGCAGAAGGGCCCTTACCATATATCTTGTGAACTGGATCCGGTTAAAGAGACAACAGAGATTTATATGCTATTATTTGTATACCATTAATTCTATAGCTTTCTAGTCACTGGACACAACTGACATAAATATGTATAATGACATGTAAACACAGTTAGGAGGTCAGAGGGGGTGTTAGAAACCAGAGATTCCATTACAGAGTAGTGTTACCCTACTTAGAATGGTTCCTAGGTATTAGATCCTGGTACTCCTAACTTGAGCTTCCGTATCTTAAGGCATTGCCTCAAATGCTTTTGTTAGGTACTAATTAAAAATTAAAAATTAAATTAAAACAAATAATTTTTAAACCTTAAACATTAACTCCTTTAGGACCCAACAAAGATGGGATAAAGTACCTTTTGCATTTTCTTGACCACTGTAGGAAACTCCTTTCCTCATTGTCCATTCTCTGCCTGCCATAGCATTTCCAAATTATCACAGTTGTGACAATTCCTCTTCAGATAGTTAGTTCTTGGCGACAGAGAATGATACTTCTCTTCTTCTCCTTCTTCTTTCCTTAGTCTTATAATAGCACTAGGCCTCCGCCTACGTTACCGATAGTTCAAGACATTTGTCTTCTATCGGGAACACCAATCATAAGCTTTTTCTAACTCTTGTTTGTGAAGAGCTTTTCTTGACATAACAATAAAGGTTGCGATAATGATAAAGATCGTAAAGGTGTTTTATATTGGTTAAAATAATAAGTAGGAAAAGCACTTAGAATTCAATCTAATTTTATTTAAACTTGTACCGCCAACACTGGCATACGACAAGCCCCAGGGCCAGGCCCACAGGTTGTAGCATCCTGGGTACTACTAACTACGAACTAACTAAACCCCTAACCCCGTACCTCAAACATCTCCGTGCCATGCCCTAACATGAATACTAAATATAAAGTCATCAATGGTAAAGAAAGATCCTCCTCAGCACAACCTACCCGCCAGCCAAGTTACCCATACAAAATACAAAAATTCCACTACCGCCACCTGAATGTGACCCCACAAAAACCTCCTCCACAATAGAAACCCATCCAAGCACCCCTACTCAATGATCCCGGGGCACCCTGCCGACCACCCCGGCACCGGTCCCCATTCCCAAACAAAAGAAACATCCAACTCCCAAGTGCATAGACCCGAGGGAAAGCTGACTTACAGGATAAAGGCTCCCTAGCCAAGGGGGTAGAAATAGTCGTAGAGAATCAGGAGGCACCACACTGGCAGCGTAGCTCAAAAACTTCAACAGAAGTAGCCAGAATAAGATAGTCCCTAAGCTGTTAGCACTTGACCGAACATGCCCAAGTATTCAGCTCCTCCTCCCACTCCTCAGCTCCGTTGGAGGGCGGCAAACCCGCTGCAGACTTCGTAGTAACCAGTTTGTGATAGTGAACTGGTGAAGACGATGACCCTTTCGAGTTAGGGATAAGCAGCACAGGTGAGGTCTGGTCTTCTTTGACTCGGCGCTTCTTGTTTCTCTTCCTCTTCCCACACTAAGTCCAAGTCTAGTAACAGGAGTGAACAGACCACCCTTATCACCACCTACCACCACAGGGAGGATACCACCAGAGGCATTACTCCGACTAGCCATGCACTCAGCTACAGAGGACTCAGACACCTGCCCCCACGAGGGGGGTGATACCACCGCAACTGGTATTACCACACCAGGATCCACCCTACCCACTCCAGGAGTAAGCGCCTCAACCAGACCCGACAAATCAGGAACCGGTCCACCCATACTACCACCTATAACTGAAGCGGCAGGAGGGGCCGGGATAATCGGCGACGCAACATTCCCCTAAGGAAGCTTGTCAGCTAGACCCTGAGAACTCTCAGGGTCTAGTCCACCCCTCACAACCGAGACCACTGTAGTAACCGAAGTGACTTAGGGAACAGGTGAAGAGGGCATAACCTAGGAGCTTCAGCCACCAACATCATGAGATATCCGCGATTAATATTACATTTATTCTCGAGGGCAGCCAACAAGGCAGATATCTCTTTCCTAGTGCAATAAAATCACCGAAAAAGGACAAAGATGTGATGCCGAAGGCGAGAGACTTCGGCCTTCAGGGCGAAGTTCTTCTTGAGGGTACGAGATAAAGCCACCGACAAACGTAAACTGGAAGTGGTGGAGGTGGTGGAGGCTCACTTAGCCATTGCGACTATGAGGAGGCAGCGGAGGCTCGCTTAGCTATTGCGACCATGAGGAGGCGACTATAGTGAACAACTTAAAAGATCAGTAAAAGGAAGAAGGAACTTCTAGTAAACGTAGGAGGAGGTATAACAACGAAGTCCCCAAAAGGTGTTCGAAGTTAAAAACTTGAAGTCTATCATGAGATAGAAATCAAGGGCTCTGATTAGATTGAGACTGAACCTTTATGTTCCGACATGGGGTGAAAGAAGGAGGAAAAGTACTTAGAATTAAATCTAATTTTATTTAACCTCATACCGCCAACACTGGTATATAACGAGCCCCTGCTGGCACAGGGAAACCGCTAACCGGTATACCACTAACCCTAAGCTAACTAAGTCTACGGCCCAATACCTACCATCCTCGAGTCATGCCCGCATGGAAACTAATTATAAGACTATCAAACAACCCAGCGCCTGCCCTGGTCCAAGTCCGGAGCCCCTCTGGTATCAAGCCAACCAGCACTAAGCATAGCTGAAGCTGCAAAGAACCAACCTGACCAGGTTCCTCATCCAACAAACATATAATTACTACTACCCGGTCTGAAAACTGTCTCACAAAACCTCTCCCACAGCAGAAAACCAATAAATACAAACTAAACCTACAGGCGATATAATGGCAGAGAGG
The DNA here is from genome assembly GCF_000151645.1 of Tuber melanosporum. Classification (NCBI taxonomy): domain Eukaryota; kingdom Fungi; phylum Ascomycota; class Pezizomycetes; order Pezizales; family Tuberaceae; genus Tuber; species Tuber melanosporum. The sequence goes on from NW_003298766.1 coordinate 722,698, forward strand.
AGGCAACCAACATATCAACCTCTCACACCCACATGCCAGGCCGTCGGCCCTATGAACCCACTTTGCCAGTTGCCTCCTAAGAGTGTACCGGTGAGGAGGTCCTGTACCTGGTGCCTATTCCCCAAACAAAACAACACACACGTAGGAAATACATAGAGGTAGTAACAGACCAAGAAGGTCAGTAGGGCCTATCTCCCACCCGTGGTGCCATGCTTCCTCCTGCCAAACCCGTAGCCGAACCAAAGAACCCAAACGAACCCCACAAAACCCAGCATGCATGACTCAAACAACTCCAACCAGATGGTCGCAACCTACTATTTGCACAGGTGGCTGTCAACCAGCCGGTCCAGAGGGGAGCTTTACAGCACTCAACAGCTTCACCCAACAGCCTAAGCCAGACTGGAAATACTTAATTAGACCTCGCCCAACCTGAAGCAAGCTCAACTGGTGCTCATAGGTGCCTCCCCCCCCAATCACCACCCCCCAAGCCCCACACCCCAGACGCCACAAAGCCCATCATGCCCCCCAGCTCCTCAGACAGATCAACCATCTGACAGCCACAGGACAGCCCATACCTAGCCCCGCCAGGAAGCTACTGGTCTTGGCCACACCAACAGAGCTCTAACTCCCAGCACCTTGTAGCTGAAAGAGGCCCACCAGCCACAGCCGGGAGCCACAAAGGAGACAGCACCAATACCCGAATGTACTGACACCAGCCACACTGTCCAACCCAGTCAAACCGAAGTTCAACCAAGTCAGGAAAGAGTAGGCAGAGCCAGCCAAAGCCAGCCCCATATGTCCAGCAATAGGCACAGACCGAACGACAAGTACGAGGCACCCCTACCTGACGCGATATGAAGGGGGCAGACGAGCAAACTGAAGCAGACAAGCAGAAGGTAGGCCCCACTTGCAATGGGTAAAGTCACAAATCACAATCTACAACCAAACCACTCAAATGTACAGACAACATGATTGTCTGGTAGCCAATCGTCCCACACCATCCCAGGTAGTAATGAAAAACCACGCCAAGGAGTAAGACTTTTCAGGGTCAAAGCCATCCCCACTGAGGCAAGGAGGAGACACCTGACTGAACCACCGTAAATGCCGCAAAGACAAAACTTCCAAGAGAACAGCGATAAACAACATCATGATATTCTGACCATAGAAATGTAACATAACGAGGAGGGGCTCGGCAGGTACTGCCCTGCCACCTGAGAAGTGATGCGGCCGGTACGACGAGTTGAGGACATGGAATGGTCATCAAGCAAACCTGTGAGCGTTTTGTATCGTGAGAACTTAGGACTCTGTTAAAACCCAATAAGAAACATAAGCTGGCCCAAAGAACGACACGAGTGATTCCCCCAAATACAAAGTTCAATCCCCCTAATCAAACGCGAAACCTGAGAGTGGTCGATAGACAGGTAGTTGAAGACATTTTACTGAAAAGGGCTCGTAAGCGACTGTGATGAATAGCTCGAAGTGCCAGCATCATGAGATAACCAGCAGGCAACAAAACAAGAAGCAAACAAGTAATCTGCCATGCAACGCCAACAGACCTCAATACCACGAACCCCAGGAACTACTAAGCGAACTCAGATATCTCCCCCAGAATCTCTAGCATCAAGACCCATAGTGAGTACAAAAGAAACACTCGGGGCGAAGCGACGGCAAGAAGTAGGAAACGTACTTAGAAGTCAATCTAATTTTTATTTAAACTCGTACCGCCAACACTGGCATATGACGAGCCCCCGCCGGCACAGGGATACCGCTAACCGGTATACCACTAATCCTAGGCTAACTAAGTCTACGGTCCCGCACCTGCCATCCCCGAGTCATGCCCACATGGAAACTAATTACAAGACCATCAAACAACCCAGCGCCCTCCCCGGTCCGAGTCCGTAGCCCCTCTGGTATGAAGCCAACCAGCACCAAGCGTAGCCAAGCCGAGCAAGAGACCAACCCAACCAGGTTCCTCGTCCAACAAAATCAAAACCACTACCACTCGGTCTAAATACCGTCCCGCAACACCTCCACCACAGTAAAAAACCAACAACAAACCAAACCAAATATAAACTACAGGCGACACAATGGCAGAGAGGAGGTGACCAGCATGTCCACCTCTCGCATCCGCATGCCAGGCCGTCGACCCTATAAACCCACTTTGCCAAGTGCCTCCGAGGAGCGTAATGGTGAGGAGGACCTGTACCCGCTGCCTGTTCCCCAACATAAAACACATAAACAAAAGAAATACATAGGGGTGGTAACAGACCGAAATAGTCAGTGGGGCCTATCTCCCACCCGTGGTGCCTTGCCCCTGCCAGCCATGCCCATTGCCAAACCAAAGAAACCAAACAAACTTCCACAACACCCAGCACACAGAACCCAAACAAGTCCAACCAGGTGGTCGCAATCCACTATCCGCACAGGTGGCCATCAGTCCAGCGGTCCGCCGGGGAGCTTTACAGCACTCAGCAGCTTCGCCCAGCAGCCCAAACCGGTCCGGAAACACTTAATTAGACATCGCCCAACCTGACGCATGCCCGACCGGTGCTCGCAGGTGCCTCTTCTCCCCCAATCAGCCCCTCCCAAGCCCCACACACCAGACGCCACAGAGCCCATCCAGCCCCCCCAGCCCCTCAGACAGAACAACCATCCGATGGCCACAGGACAGCTAATACCCAGCCCCGCCAGGCAGCCATTGATCTTGGCCACACAAACAGAGCCCCAACCCCCAGCACCATATAGCCGAGGGGGGCCCACCAGCCACAGCCGGCAGCCACAAAGGAGGCTGCACCCACACTCGAAGGCACAGGCACCGGCCACACTATCCAACCTAGCCGAACCGAAATCCAGCCGAGTCGGGAAGAGTAAGCAGAGCCAGCCAAAGCCAGCCCCACAGGTCCGACAACAGGCACGGACCGAACAATGGGCAAGAGGCATCCCCAACTGACGCGACAAGATGGGGAGGGGCGAATGAACAGAAGCAGACAAACGGAAGGTAGGCCCCACTTGCAATGGGTGAAGCCGCCAACCACAGACCACAACTGAACCACCCAGATGCACAGACAACACGAGTGCCTGGCAACCAATCGTCCCACACCACCCCAGGCAGCAAAGAAAAACCACTCCAGGTGGTAAGGTTTTTCAGGGTCAAAGCCATCCCCACCGTAGCTAGGAGGTGACACCTGACTGAACCACCGTATATGCCGCAAGGACAAAACTTCCAAAGGAACAGTGATAAACAACATCGTAGGATTCCGACCGTAGAAACATAAAGTAACGAGGCAGGGAGGGGCCGGTGAGGCCCCCTCCCTTGAGGAAATGATGCGGCCAGTACGACGAGTTGATACTTGGGAAGGTCATCAGTCTAACCCAAGGGCGTTTTGTATCGCGTGAACTAAGGACTCTGTTAAAACCCAACAAAAGACATGAGCTGGCCCAAAGAACGACACGGGTGATCCCCCCAAACACAATGTTCAATCCCCCCAATCGAACGCGAAACCTGCGAATAGACGATAGACAGGAAGCCGTAGACATTTTACCGAAAGGGGCTCGTATGCAACCGTGATAAGTGCTCGAAGTGCTGGTATCATGAGATAACCAGTCCAACGAGACGAGACGCAAACAAGTTATCCGCCACGCAACACCTAACAGACCTCAACACCAATGACCCCAGGAACTACTGAGTGAACTCAGATATCTCCCCCAGAATCAAAGGCATCAAGGCCCATCATGATGGCGAAAGAAACGCTCGGGGCGAAGCGACGGCAAGGACAAGGAAAAGTACTTAGAACAAAGCATAAAGAACCTATCCTCCTTGGCCATACCAGCCTTCTTATATAGTATTTTTCCTACCCATAGTCATGTGACCCAAAGTGATCACATACGTGAAACCAAATCATAACAAACTAGTCATATGATCAAAGTGGTCACATGCTTAAAAACCTATGACCTCATAGTAAGGTCATGTGTGAAAACTCATAAACCAATCATAACGCAATAACAAGTTATATGACTCGAATGAGTCACATGTGCAAAACCCATGACCTCACATTGAGGTCATGTGCTAAATATCAATCATATGCGCAAGGCATACCTGCAGGGCACACTTGCAAGACATACTTGCCAGGTGCACATCTCATGACTCATATTCGAGTGATGTGCAAAACCTATCAAACCATAACATCATATAACCCAAATGTGTCATATGCGTAAAACAATAACATACCTATGACTCATAATTATGCGTCATGTGAAAACCTTTTCCTTGCCAAGCCACATCTGTGAAATTGGTGAAATTCTTCCACTATTTCTCTCTCATTATCTATGCCTGTTTTATGCTTCCCAGTGCTCTCAACTTCAGTACAACCTCGTCATTGAACAAAGTACCATTCTTCATGTACCTCTTGGTACCGACTACATAGTCTCTTTTAGTAAGAGTGTATCTCACTTCTTATAAAATCTTTCGGTTTCCTATTGTAAGTGGCAGTTAGGTAGAGACAATCTGATAGACTTCAGAATTGTCAGAGCCAACTAAGATTCATTTCTATAGATGGAGATTGTCTAGGAAGGCTCAGATTTACTTGTTTCATTTATGACTACTAAGAGCGAAGTAAATTTGATAAAGTAAGATAAAATCGTAAAATAATATTATATTATTAAGGTCTCTTCTCTGTTGCTTGATGATGTCTAAAGCTTGGGAGACACTTCAATATTTATATATCTCATCTGAGTGTTTACAGACTACATCTATTTATCATACAACTTTGTATCTCTCTGATTATAACACACAATATCAGGTGTTTTTGAAAGGTGCAAATACCTGAAGACCATGAAAATTACCACACTCTCTCTGACAATTACAATATAACTAACTCGGAACAATACTGTTCCCAATAGTGGTTATCCAATCATTAGAGTCTTTAGACTTGTAGCCTAGTTCTTAAGTTGAACTGAGTTACCTCCAATTGTCTCCATCATTGATGAAATGATCAGTTTCATTTGTAGGTTGCATCTGCGAAAGTAGTCATAATCACAACGTTTTTAGATCGCCTGAATTTAAACCTTCATACTCCTTACCCAACTAATAGATTTCTTCTGAAGGACTTTCTACTAATTTGCAGAAAGCTATTCCACCGAATTGATAAATATTCTCTTGGTCAGCAACTCTTGGTTGCTATGGGTGTCCGGATTTCAATCACTGTTAAACTGTTGGAAGTTATCCTCTAACAATAATATATTCCGAAACCTAGTTGCAATACTCTGTGAAGTCCAATGGCATCTATGGTAGTGTTCCTGGAAGTGTTAAACTCTTCTGGATGTTGTAGAGTAGATGTGAATGTATTGGTCTCTCGCTGAGATCCTTTACCATTAGATACTATCTCTTCATGCTAAAACGTCCTGCTACCTGTAGCACATATCATAGATGTCACATCTTTGAAGCCTAGTAACCCCCCAAGTAGTTGACAGACTTACTCCATTCTACTTCTCAGACCTAGCTGAAGGTTCCCTCTCATATAACTCGTGAACGAGATTCAGTCAGACAGACAGTGGTGATGTATATAGTGTTATTTTTAAACCTTCAATTTTGTAGTATTATAGTCACAGGACAATACTGAGATTGATATGTATGATGTGTGGGCCCCATTAGGGGGTTGGAGGGGGGGTGTTGGAGGCCAGGAATTTCGATTCTGGGTGAGGTTACCCTACTTAAAATGACTCCTAGGTATCAGATCCTGGTATTCCTAACATGAGCTTCCTCTTCTTAAGGCTTTGCCTTGAATGTATTTTTTAGGTACATATAAAATAAATTGGTGATTGGGAATTGAAATAGGATATTAAATCATTAAAACCTCAAACATTAGCTTCTTTAGGATCCGATGAGAGCAGGGTGAAAAACCTTCCATGTTTGCTTAACCATGGTAGGAAAATGTTTTCTACGTTGTCCTTTCTCTGCCCACCTTAATATTTCCAGATTATCACGGTGGAACTCTTCTACCATTTCCCTTGCATTATCCTTTCCTGTGGTGGGTTCTCAGGTGTACTCATCTTTGGAACAACCTTGCCATTTAACAAAGTACTATAGTTTGCATACCTCCTGGTAGCAACCGCGTACTCTTATTTAGTAAGAGTGTATCTCGCTTCTCATAATTTTTTCTATTTCCTAATGTAAGTTACCCTCAATATCCTCGGGTTCTCTGGGAGGTTGTTGGCAGTCTGCATGTTCTGACTCCCTGTAAGGATCTAATAAAGATACATGGAACACTGAGTGTATGTTCTATCGATCCGAAATGTTGAGCTTGCAGGAAAGATTTTCTCGTTTCTCCAAGTTCACAAACGGTCTATATAATTTTGGACTGAGTTTTTTTGACTTCCAATGTGTACAAATGTTCTTTGCGTTTAACATTACTTTATCACTGATTTTGAAGTCTGGTTGTTACTCGGCCTTTCTATCATAGTATTTAGCTATGGCTTCTAGTGTCTGATTGAGTGACTACCTTGCTTGCTCATGAATCATCTTTATCTAGCTTGCATAAACTGTAGATCCTGGATTTTGCACCTCACATTCCTTCATCTATCCCGTTTGTGGATGAAATCCATAGTTTGTGTAGAAAAGATTTATTCCATGTGCATTGGTTGCCAAGTTATTGTAGGCATATTCGGCTAGCGGCAGCAATTTGTACCAGTTATCTTAATCATAGTTGACGAAACTTCGCAAGTAACCTTCCAGTACTTAGTTGGCTCACTCAGTTTGTCTATCTGTCTGTAGGTGGTACGCTGTAGACATCCTCCTTTTTATGCTTAATATTATGCACAAGGATTCTGAATATTCTCCAGCAAACTTTGAGTCCATATCTGAGACAATTTCTATTAGTAAGCCATGTAGCTTTCATATTTTCTTTATGAAAGGTTTAGCCATGTTCTTTGTAGTGGTTGCAGTGGCTGTGTTTCCCTTCTAATCCAACAAAGTAGGCCATTTTTGTAAGCCGGTCAACTACTACTATAATTTAGGTGCAACCTTAACTTTTGGGTAACTGCCTAATAAAATCGACAGAAATTGATGTCCAAGCTGTATAGTATATTGACAACGATTGTAGTAGACCTTATTTTGCATGTCATGGAGAATTGTTGTATTGATAATCATCATACAACCATACATAATCATTTTTCCAATCTGTCAGCCCTTTCCAATAGAAGTCCCTCATACACATCTCCAGGAATTTTTCTTGTCCTAAGTGTCCTGCTATTTTAGCTTCATGATACTCTTCAGCTATTGTTGTATAAAGGTCCTGGTTTTTTGGTATAAACAGTCTTTACGTATAGTAAAGTAACTCGTTGGATAAGGTCCAGTCTTTCAGAAAAGGTTTGCTATTGACTCATAGTTTTTCCAACTTATTTTTTCTTCTAAGCTATTTTCTATCTCTAGAGATTGATATTTGGATTTTCTCCAAGAATTTTAGATTGAATTTCTTCAATTCCTTGTGGGCTAGTATAGCACTAGTTATGAGGGTTTACTCAGGTATTTCTGCTGCATCATACCAGTATGTATTCTGGTCTATTGATGCATGTAACTGGCTGACTACCAGTTCCAATTCCCAGATAGTAATAGCCCTTGTTGCGACGTCTGTGCTGCTAAATCCTGACACACCTCTTTCAGTATTTTCTAGGTTGTCTATTTTCATCATATCCTTAGTGTTAATTTTTTCTACCTCCAATTGGACAATTGAATTAGTGGCTTTGATGAGACAATCTGTGTCTCGATGTTTGAATAGCAACACTTTGAGTTCTCTGGTATAATCTTCATCAATTATACTGGTACCAGTAGAGATACCGCTTTTGACCACTAATCCGCTTCTTGGGGCAATCCTCCCATACGTTCTGAGCGGTAGCCCGATTGCAATACCAGTCTCAACAATTAACTGTCCCCAGGCTGAAATTATATCTTCCTGCATAGTGTAAAGATCGTGGCCTGCTGCCATTCTTGAACCTTTAATTAGTAACCTTACTCTTATATCTAACCGTTTTACTCGAAACACAGAGTCTGAGTCATTCCAACTTGTTATTTCCTGTCTATCAACTGTGCTTATATTATCTGCTGTGCTGCTCGTTATTAGGCATAGTTGAATTTTATCTTCTACAGTTCTTGTTACTGAACTGACTTGAAAATGTTCAGGTTTCAATATCACTTGTTCACAATATGCAGCTCCCTCCTCAGAACAGTACTCCAGTTGTTCGCTCTGTATATCACCATTGCCACATCTTGTACCTGAGCGGTGAACAATTTTGAAGTTGTAATCTACCAACATCTACACTCAATAGATTTGGCACCCGCTCCAGACCTTTGAGGTGAGGAAATATTAGAAGTTTTGGTGATTAGTATACACACTTATTGGTTTTTCAGTTCTAACTAAGTGTTGGTGCAATTCTTTGAATGCTTCCAATATCACTAGTAGTTCTTTGTCAGGATCTCATAATTTCGCTCTGCAGAATTTAGTTTCCGGAAGTGAAAAGGTACTGGATGTAGTCTTTTCTCCACAAATTGGGACAGGATGTAGCTGAAAGCAAAGTTACTAGTATCTGTTTTCACCACTATTTCTCTTTCTGGGAAGAAATGGTGTAAAATTGGAGCTGAAGTAAACCTTCTCTTAAGCTCCTGAGAGACCTTTTCTAGTTCCAAGCCCTATGGGAACTTTTTGGGATCAATCTTCAATATTTCTGTAATTGGAGCACAAATCTTTGAGAAGTTTTCTATAAAACACCAGTAGAAGTTCACGAATCCTTAGAATATTTGAACTTTCTTAACCGATGTAGGTGATTTGCAGTTTAATACTGAATCCACCTTTCAGGTACTCATAGATAATCCATCAACATCTATCATGTAGCCTGAGAATTCCCCCTCTTTGGCATGGAAGAACGATCTCTTTATTGAAATCGTGAGCTGAAAATCTGCTAATCTTTGTAACTTTTTTGTTACTAGCTCAATATGTTCCTTCTCATTTTTAGAATTGATAAGAATATCGTCCAAATAACATACGACTCCTTGATCCAAAAATTCCCGAAGAACCTCATTCATCACATCCTAAAACATAGCTGGAGCGTTAGCTAATCTTAAAGACATTACTTTGTATTCGTAATGTCCATAACATGATCAGAAGGCCATTTTCCACTCATCCCCTTCCTTGATTCGGATGAGGTTGTAACCATCTTTCAAATCAATTTTGGAAAAGATGCTAGCTCCTGCTCCGTGATCACGTAATTCTGACATTAGTGGTAGTAAATACTCATTTAGTATAGTTATCTTATTTAGATTTCAGTAGTCTACTACCAGTCCTAGTCTTCCATCTACTTTTGGGGTAAAGAGGATCGAAGCACTAAAAGGTAATTGACCTCTTGTGATCTTTCCTTGTCATAACATATTGTCATGGTATTCCTGTAACAACTTAAGTTGTTTATTGGACAAAGGATAAATGGGTCCCCAAGAGAGTTTTGCTCCTTTAACTAATTTAATTTCATTATCGATTGTTCTCCTAAATGCCAGTTTTGCCACTGTTTGCGGGAAAAATGGTTTTTTGAATTTCCAGTGGTACCTTGAGAGAAAATCCAAGTTGATCTGGTTAGGATCTTCTATGGTTCCAATTCTTCCTGATTGGATTCCATTTTCATCCCAAGCAACTGTTTCATCATATTCAAACATATCTGTGATTCATTTGTCTTCTTCTTCCACATAAGATTTGCATTTGGGATCTCTGAATTCCCACTTTGTATGTTCTTCAATGTTGAATAAGGGGTGTTCTGAATGCCACCATTCAAAAGAGATTATCATCCCATAATCTCCTACTGTCGTGATTTCGCATGAAACTTCAAACATGTGTTTATTTCATCCTATTTCAAGCTAAATAGGGAATATGTAAAACTTTCCTCTCAATAGAGCTGGTACTCCATCAAAGCATTAAATATTAACCAGATTCTGTCTTTCTGTGAAGAGAATTTTTAGTTCCTTTACAAGTTCTTTATTGATTAGGAACAAGTAGGATCCTGAATCTAATAGTACTCAGATTTTGTAGTATTAACGGTTTGGGTTTATAATGTGAATATAAGTATCTCCCTCAAGACAGTTATATCTTGTAGGTTTTGGTGTACTAAAAGTATGTTTCTTTAGGTAAGGTGTCAAATCATTATTCTGTCATTTCAACATATCTGAGGTTCTAATAACAACTGAAATGTTTATTACTGCGCCTGTACAGTTTCAACCACTTAGGTCTCCTCAGACAAACTTATTTCCTTTTGATATATTGGACAGCTTACTACTAGTAGTCTTTACCCCCTACCGAGGGGTTCCCATACCTTCCACTTTTTACTACCTGTGGAGCCAATCTAGCGGGTCTCTGCCATCGTCCAGATATCATGAAAACTATAGCTGGGTGTGTAGGGCTGGTCAGCTATCTCTTTGATAACCTTCTCAGGCTTATTCTCCACCCTTACTTAACTGTAGACAGTGTCCTCACTTTATCGGGTTCTATTCGGATCCAGTGCGGCACCTAAGAAGGCAGTAACTAAAGGTAAGGTCTAGAGCTCTTGTACCTATTTCTCATATAGATCGAATATGTGCTTCACTTTTCCTCTAGATTCTTAATCTTAGCTTTACTGTCGCTCCCTCTAGTACCCATGGTACTGTCTGTTTCCTGTCTAGGTTTTGGTCCTTATCGAAGACCATTCAGTTTCCAGGTCATGTACCTGACTACCCTAGTGGACATGTGCTAGATTATTGAAGTCAAGCTTATAATACTCCTTTAGGAAGCATAGAGGCGCCGCCAATGCGTACACTGCTCTTTATTAATCCCCTTGTCCTTGCGGCAAGAAGGACGCGTGTACTCCCACTCAAGTCATGATCGCAAGGTCGCCTTCTTCGCTTCGACGTCCCCTTAATTTGCCATTAATTTCAATTTCTAGAGAGTATGACTCATCTAGACTACCCAAAAACTGTTGTTGTCGGTACCAATGAAATGACCTAAGTTATTTCTTCATCTTCACCTAGTTCTCAGAGCTTATTGCTCTTGAAACTTAAGCGGTAGAGATCTTTCTGGGACGGCAAACTATAGTCACTATTCTGGACCTTTATATCTTGAATGAGTGGTTATCTGCCCTTGTTCTAGATCCCTGAATTTGTCTCCAGCAGGTTTAAACTCGTGGCTTTTCTTTCCGCAACAAGTGCAACTGCCTTCCCGCTTTCTTTCGTTAATTGTTAGCTGGAGAATTCCTTTATAGACTACTTTGAAGTTGGTATATATCGACTTTATAGTCCTGGTAGATCTCTTTGCCGAATTCTCAGATTCTGGTTCCCGCTTCCTCTTTTTAGAGAGACCACCTCCCTTTATAAAGAATTTCTCTCTTTTTACTTTTGATTGATTCTTGTCCGCAGGTTTTTTATCTGAAAATGTTTTTGCAGGTTTCAACTTATCCCGATCTAGGTGGTCCCATTCCTGCTATTCCTCCTCATTCCTTCCTGCTTTCTGGACTGTTTTTTCTTATTCTCTATCAGACTTGTATTTGTTCAGAGAAAGTCACCATCTAATCTTGGAGGTCAACTTTCTATCACATGTCATATACTAGGCTAGTCCTATTATTCGAGTATGGAAATTCAGATTATGCATTTTTCCCATAAATGTCTGAATATTATTTTTATACTCAACTAATTCCATGTCCATTATGGCACTACATCCTTCTTCTTCGAAGCTCATGTACCAACTAGTAAATTTGTATTCAAAGCAAGTCCATGAACTCAGTTCCAGGTCTTGTTCCTCTCCACCGAGGCCATCCATTGCATGCTGATACCATACTGCTATCAGGCTAACCTGATCTCCTTCTGTCCTCCCAAGAGCGTAGATGATACATTCACAATCATCATCCCAGATCCTCGGATTTTATTTCAAATAATCCACATGTTGGGTTAACTAATAGTAGACGTATTGACTGGTCCTTGCTTTAAAAAATGAAGGTAGGTGTGCTGGTCATTTAACAGTTTGGACCAATACTTCTGCAAGTACATCGGCTGCTCCACATTATTCAGGAGTTAATCCCCATTTAAATCTGAATGGTCCTCCTCCACGCCTTCCTCCATTTCCATCATCATCCCCATCATTACTTCCATCATCTAGGTCACTGCCCAGTATTATAGGAGTTGGAGGTTCTCCTTCTCTCTACGTTTTTTTACTTCAGGTAGGGATTTCCTCGAGTTCCTCCCTTTCTGCAGCATCTTCCCATTCTTCTGAGACTGACTCTGACATCGCTTGCCGACCATTTAGTTGTCCGCTATCTAGCGCTTTGAGTTTTTCAAGTACTTGGAATAAGGTATCGGATATATGTATTTGATCTCTTTAAATAGTGTGAGTAAAGTTACTATAGCGGTCTGCCTCTCTTTCTTGTCTGAAGGCCAGATTGGATATCAGGTTTCCAATTGCTTGATTCTTTTAGGTCTGTTGTGTTCTAAACTCCTGGAATACTCATTCCAGAGTGAAATCTCACTTGAGAGCATCTTGCTGCACTTGGGTGGTTACTCCATTGTGATGCTCTTGTCGTGTATCTTGTGCTGCCAATTTAGTAGCTATTTCCCGGTTGATCATTTCTTACATTTCTCAGACATTTGCTTCTACCACAGTACACTGATATAACATAGCGACTATGTTATTATCATGTAGGTCTTGTCCTTCCAGCAATCTTTGCTGAACTTCTATCAGCCCTCATGTATTGACCAGTGAGTCAGGTGACAGAGTTTCAAAAGCAATATTGGCTGTATCGATACTGGTTAAAATATCTTGTTCATTTGACCTATGACTATTTCAACTCTAGCAGCAGGTCTTGCGAAGTCTGCTGCATAGGTGTTTGGACGTGTTGTAGAGGGTCCTGAAATAGGAGAAGGGGCCCTTGAGGATAGGGGAGTAATAAAGATTTTGTCTGCCAGTTCTCCAAATGGTTTTCAAAGAGCCAGAGGGAGAGAGGACGAACAACTGAGAGTCATAGAGTAGTAATCTCCAGAGGTATCCATTGGGTCCCCTGGAGTATTCTGCTTAGGAGGTTGTGACATCTCCTTTGCACATTTGCGAGCTTCTTTTCTACTGCGCAAGGTTGGAAGCCCGCATTTTTGGAAGTTTCTGTTTGAGTAAGATATGTGGCAGGACACTTGGTATCCTGGCCATGTCGTGTAGTAGGAAAAGGTAGGTAGAGAGGTAGAGAGCCTTAGTAACAAGGAGATCTAATAATATACTGTTAGGCGGAGATAATCAGATAGACTTCAGAATTGTCTAGAACAACCAAGATTCATATCAGTACCCGGAGATTGTTTAGGAAGTCTCGAGTTCACTTATTTCGTTTATGACTACTAAGAGCGAAGTAAATTTGATAAAGTAAGATAGAATCGTAAAACAATGTTATATTATTAAGGTCTCTTCTCTATTGCTTGATGATATCTAAAGCTTGGGAGACACTTCAATATTTATATTCTGTGCCTGAACATTCGCAGACTACATCTATTTATCATACAACTATATACTTCTCCGATTATAACTCACAATATCAGGTATTCTGAAAAGGTGCGAATGCCTGGAGACCCAGAAAATCACCACACCCTCTTTGGCAATTATGATATAACTAACTCGAATTCATGCTGTTTCCAATAGTAGTTATCTGATCATTAGAGTCTTTTGAACTTGTGACCTAGTTCTCAAGTCCAACTGAGTTGGTCCTAATTGTCTCTGTTATTGATGAAATGATCAGTTTTATCTGTAGGTTATATCTACGAAGGTAGTCATAATCACAATCTTTTTTGGTCACCTGACTTTAAACCTTCATAACTCCTTACCTAACCAATAGATATCTTCTGGAGGACTTCCTCCTAATTCACAGAAAGCTGTTTCCCTGGATTGACAACTATTCCCTTGGTCGGCAACCCATAGTTGCTATGGATAACATGATTTCAATTACTGTTATAGTATTGGAAGTTATCCTCGTAACTGCAATGTATTCTGAAACCTAGTTGCAACACTTTATGAAGTCCATTGACTTTTATGGTAGTGTTCCTCGGAGTTCTAGACTCTTCTGGATATTATAGAGTAGATGTGAATGTATTAGTCTCTCGCTGAGATTCTTTACCATTTGATACCATCTCTTCGGGCAAAAACATCCCATTACTTATGGCCCATGCCAACGATATTACATCTTTGAAGCCTAGTAACCTTCTGAGTACTTGACAGATTTACTCTGTTCTACTTCTCAGACCTAGCCGACGGTCTCCTCTCATATAATCTGCAAACAGGATCCAGTCGGACAGACAGCGGCAACATATATGGTATTATTCTTACCCCTTCAGCTCTGTAGTATTATAGTCACAGGACTCAACTGAGATTGATATGTACGATGACATGCGGGCCCTGTAAGGGGGCTGAAAGGGTTTGTTGGAGACCAGGGATTCCAATTCCGCGTGCAGTTACCCTACTTAGGGTAACTCCTAGGTATCGGATCCAGGTATTCCTAACAAAAACAGATGTAGTCTACAAATACTCAGATGCAGAATATAAATATCAAAGTGCCTCTCAAGCTTTTAGACATTATTAAGTAACAGAGAAGAGACCTTAACAATATAATATTATTTTTATGATTCTATTCTAGATTACCTTACTCTTAGTAGTCATAAACAAAATGAGTAACTCTTTGAGCCTTCCTAGACACATCTCCATCTATGAAACAAATCTTGATTGGCCTTGACGATTCTGAGTCTATACAGATTGTCTCCGCCTAACAGTTGAGATAGTATAGTAGTTTCCTGTTTTCAAAGTAAAAGAATAGTAGAAAGAGTAGTTTGCTATCACAAGTATTGAGAGTCTGTAAATATTTTATTTCTTATTTATATTTTATAAAAAGACATAATCGCATGAGGTTGAGAAATACTTCCTGTGCGGTCTGGTGTTACTCCTTTTTTAAGGTTCAAGGCACTAATTTCCACTTGAACGGGTTTTACACCTTATTAAATTTTGGACTACCTAGCACATGGTCCAATTATTCGAGTTTTTACGGTACTCGAGTATAGTTAGGGTATTTCAGATAACTCAATCATTGCCCCGATAATTACCCTTTACCGTAGGAGCTATTGCCCATCGCCACATCCAACTCAAACCACGCAGCTAGTGATATTCCATGACTGCAACTCTGCCCGCAAGATTGACGAACCCAACCTAATAGAAGGGGGGGGTCAACAACGACCGTGTGAACTGCTAATTTACGATGCCAAATCTCGCTGCGGGGATCCGAACAGAACCTAGACACACACACGGCAAATTATCCTACAAAGTGGTTCACTTTGTCCAATACGTTCATTAGTCGTTACAACTATGATACCTCTCCTCCCCCTACATCACCATCGTCGACCACTACAGCTTTCACAACCCCCCCCCAGAAGCTTTTGCCTGGCTTCTACAGCTGACATATGGTGTGATACGTTCGTTGGTCTACCGTGCTGCATAGGTGCTGTTGATCCAGCGATTCGCGGCTGGGAGTGTGGTGCTGGCGTTGGGGAAACTGTTTGGGGGTCGTATTGTCGGCTTGGGGCGTAGAAGAGGGGGTATTGCGGGACTGTAACGCGGAGGGTAGGCATGCTATTAGTCAGCTGTGTCACTAGGTATCGTAGATGCGCTAGAAGGAATTCCCTAATAACGACAATCATCTGTAGATTTCTCTACGCGCTATATATGAAAGTATTATCGAGTAAATCCTAACAGCTGGTTGGCATTTCAACTGGATCTTCTCCATCACACCTTCCTTGCTGGAAATGGGAAATGGGAAATGGTCAAACTGGAGGTTGCACCGAGTCAGGAGAAAAGGGGGTTTAAAGAGAGGAGAAGTTTGTCGATTGCTCGATGAAGTGAAAAGATATCGGAGGTAAAGAGGAAAATATAAAAGAAGAAATTTTTTAGTGCTAGTGCATTCAGCTGGCGTGTGCTAATGTACTAGTACGTGCTTGTGTGGCTATTTCCGACAAAGCTCCTCCTCCCAGCTCCCGAGTGGCAGAACATGCCTACTAAGTATGTACTACCGCCACACTACTTACCTCCCCACCAAATACCTCTGCAATCCGAACCCGACCGCAACACCCACTCCCAACCCAACCAGCAACCCCTCCCACTCACGTCCGACTCTCTTCGCCCTAGCCAGCAAATCCCCAACCCAGAGAGCCCTTTCGCCCTTCTCCCTCCGCGCGCTCCTGAGCCCGGGCAATCCATCCAACGAGGAAGAATTCCACTCTGCCCGATACGTCTCCAAGTTCCCCTTCTCGATCTGCTTCTCAGCCCACCTCTCCATAGTCTCCCTCTCCCCAAACCGTGCCTCCCCCTCCACTCCCCCTCCCCCTTCCTCCCCGCCCGTAGGGGCCCCCTCGGCAATTGGAACCCCATACCCACACGACGTCTGCACCTTGAAAATATCCAACAGGACCACAGCCCTAGCCCCCTTCATCCCTCCCTTGCCCTCCCCCCCCTCTTCTTCCCCCCGTGGGCCGAACGACTGCACAATATCATCGAACTCCGCGTTCTCGGCCTCCACCACCCGCCCGGTGCAGAACAGACGGAGTATGCGCGGCGACGCAGAGAAGGACGTGAACATCACCGTCACTCGCCCGTTCTCGTAGATGTGCGAGATAGTCTCCGAGCCCGAGCCTGTGGCGTCAAGGTACGCGGCCTGATTCGGGCTCAGCACGCGAAAGGAGCGGGAGGTGTAGCCCTTCGGCGAGAGGTTTACGTGCTTGCCATAGCGTGGCGCCGAAGCCGTGAAGAAGAGGGGCTGTGTCTGCAGCCAGGTTATCAGGTCTTCGGTGAGTGAAGGGTAGAACGTTGGCATGTCGAGGGGGGTGTCTTGGTTTGGTGTTTGGGGATTGGTAATGTCTGGTGGCGGTGGTGGTGAAGGGAGAGGTATGATATGATACTATATATTCTTCTGAGTCAGATGTGGGGAACGGGTGCGGATTGCGGGGGTGGGACTTCGAATCGCCTGATTACCGGTGGAGAGGTTAATGCTAGCCGACCGGCCGAGCTGATTAGGCATATGATACCGATTCTGGTAGCATATCGGGTGTAACCAGCTTTTCGTGGTGCCAGGCAAGCAAGCGGGAGCAAGTGTAGACCGGACTAATACTATCATACATGAGGCTCCCCAAGAGCTGATTTGATATCACACGAGTAATCCTAGAACTACTTGTATGGCTACATCCAAGTCTTGGGCAAGCCAATGGAGGAGCGCAGCCCCTCTCCATTTCAATCAAGTGCAAACCTGGTATTCTCGGCAAACCACGGCTCCGAAGGGCCCAAATGATTCCCCAACCCTCCAAGCCCAAAAGACAATATAAAACCGTAAACGCATCCTAATCCAATAAATAGCCAACGGCGCCTCCGCCCTTGCCCACCAAACCATTGCAATAATAAAAAGTAGACAAGTAAACCCATTAGAATTCCTCCGACCACTGTTCGTTTCCTTCTGTGCCTATCGCTACATCCCCACCATTCGCTCGTCCCATCCCCGCATAGCATCCGTCTCTGCCCCGATGACCATAATCCCATATCCCGCACAGCAGTCCCTCGTCTCAATATAACAGGATATCATTCGCAATGGCCCTAAACCTGCTCGCCATCCCATTCGGAGCTCCTCATGTTCTCTGGCGGCTCAATGGACGGCACGAACTCCAGGCCAACTGTGATTCATCCGGTTAGCTCCCCACTGCTACCAAAGAGGCCTCGGAAGAAGACACTCACCATAGATAGCGCCGACGAGCCCAATGATGGACCCAGCGATGATCCTCAAAATACTGTCGTGAATCAAAATACTACCGACAAAGATGTAGACTGCCCACCACTCTTTGTTAGCCCAGCCCTCCACCACATTTTCCCCGTCATTTTGAAATTCCTAGATAACAAAAGCGAACGTACAAACACCGCGACCAAGGAACGAGAACAGGAACGACGCATATCTTGACGTTTGTGGAGGAATCTGGAACTCCAGTAATGCAGTGACTAATCATCAAACAGTGCACCCATATTAGCGTAACCAAAGACATCATCACCAGAAGAAGGCAACGCCGAAGCAGCACGTAAAAAACTGGGCAATAAAAGGGAGAAAACTCACCAAGACCAAACACGATAACGTAGCATCCGACAATAATGCTCTGCAACTTCATAGGAAAGAACTGCGAGATTCCTCCAAGCACCATAATCACCCCCACGCCGAGATTCACAAGGCGAATGATGTTTGACATGCTATCCATCTTGTCGGCTCCTCACTTCGGGGGCTGTGCAGGGGAAGATGGAAGGAAAGCTTTGTGATGAGTGGGCTCGTTATCGATTGATGAAAGGAGCAAGTGAGCAAGCAAGTGGCGGGTGGAATAAGGTTCTCCAGTCAATGAAAAAGATGGAGGAGAAGGAAACTTGGGAAGAGAGATTTTGAAAAGGTTTTCCGGAATTTTGGGCAAGCGATGGCTTATTATACGCGTCGATCATTGCCTATTCTTTTAACGTCGCACCCCACAACTCAGATCTATCATATTCCCACCTCCGCCACTTCACCCCCGCTCGATATGAAATTCGTTACCGTTACGATATACAGTACCAGCAAACATAGAATAGAATCATAATAATATTATGGCACCAGTGGTGCCCTACCCCCCGCCTCCAGACATCGACAAGTACCTCCCCTCGCCTCAGCACACGGGAAAATTCTTCCTAACTTTAACCTACGCGACATCTCTGGACTCCCATCTCTCCATCCCCCTCACACAATTTCCTCTCTCAGGCCCGGAGACAAAATCCCTGACTCACCACCTCCGCACCTTCCACGACGCGATACTGGTAGGGGTCGGTACCGCCGTGGTAGACGACCCAGGGTTGAATTCTCGTCTGCCGGGGACGCCGCTGACAAGGCAGCCACGGCCGGTTATCCTTGATCCCGCATTCCGTTGGGGGGTTACGCGGGAGTCGAGGGTAGTGCAGACAGCGAAGAGGGGTGAGGGGCTGGCGCCTTATGTTTTTGTCCGGAGTGAGGTGGAGATAGATGGAGATGAGAGGAGGGGGATATTGGAGGAAGTTGGGGGTAAGGTAGTTGTTATTGAGACTTTGGGGAAGCGGAGGTGGAGTTGGGATGTCTTATCAGAGAAGATGAGGGCGTTTGGTTTGAATAGCGTTATGGTTGAAGGGGGCGGTGGAGTTATCAACGATCTGCTCGCTGAGGGAAATCTACCGCATGTGGATTCTGTGATTGTCACTGTCGCACCTACGTATCTTGGTCAAGGTGGCGTAAATGTATCACCCTCGGCAGTTTTATCGACAGCAGATGGGAAGAGAACTTCAGCAGTCAAGTTTAGGGACGTGGAATGGAGAATTCTGGGAAGAGATGCGGTCATGTTCGCTCAACCAGATCTTTGATGAAGCAAATATCGTCATTCATCATCACCTCAACTCGTCATCCATATATCAAGGCATTTCCATTTCGTTTTTCATCGAGATTTACAATACAAAGTAGGCGATAGGAATAGATAAAAAGGTGAAAGTAAAAGAGGAAAGTAAAAGCCACGCCTAACGGTTGCGAAATCAAGGAGACCTGTAATTTTTGCCTGCCTGAAAAATGCCTTCCCACACGCCCACTGGCAAGCCAGAGCGAACATGCTTAATACAGCGCACCATTCATGTTGACCGAGACGGTCTTGACCTGAGTGTAGTTGGCCAACGCGGCCTTTCCAAGTTCACGGCCGATGCCGGACTCCTTGAAGCCGCCAAATGGAAGAGCCGCATGGAGAGTGTTGTAGGTGTTGACCCAAACGGTACCAGCCTTCAAGCTGTTGGCGACGGTCAAAGCAGTTTCGAGGTTCTTGGTGTGAACGGCAGAAGCAAGGCCGAAGGTAGTCTTGTTACCAAGAGCAATGGCGTCTGCCACAGTCTTAAACTTGGCAATAGAGGCAACAGGGCCGAAAATCTCCTCCTGCATGATCTTCATACTTTCATCTACATTAGAAAAGATGGTAGGCTCGATGAAGTAGCCAACGTCTCCATGGCGCTTCCCACCGATTTCGATCTTGGCTCCCTCCTTCTTTCCGTGCTCAATGTATTCCATAATTCTGTCGAACTGGAGCTGGGAGACTTGAGGACCCTGGAAGGTCTCGTTCTCGAATGGGTCTCCAACAACGTTCTCCTTTATTCTCTTCTTGAACTTCTCGACAAACTATGGGACACGTTAGCTGATGTCTCGGAGGCAGATTTAGGTGTGTGGGCGGGTAACCGACAGTATCGTAGATGCCCTCCTGGACGTAGATACGGGATCCAGCACAGCAGCATTGTCCGTGGTTGTAGAAAATACCAAAGTTGACCCAGCTAATGGCCTCATCGATGTCGGCATCGTCAAACACAATGTTGGGGCTCTTTCCACCAAGCTCCAGGGTAACCTTCTTCAGGTTACTGTTTGCAACAGCCTTCATGATGGTACGTCCTGTGATAGTTGATCCAGTGAAGGCAACCTTGTCGATGTCCATATGGGAGGAAATAGCGGCGCCAGCGGTCTTACCGAAACCGGAGAGAATGTTGATAACACCGGGAGGGAATCCAGCCTTAGCGACCAACTCTGCGGCCACCAGGCCGCTGAGGGGGGTCTGCTCCGCAGTCTTGAGGACAACAACATTACCGGTGGCAATGGCAGGACCAATTTTCCATGCCCACATAAGGATCGGGAAGTTCCATCTGCAAGTGTTTTAGCGAATACCCCCCGCAATCAGGTAGTGTCCCAGGGGGCTTACGGGATAATCTGTCCACAGACGCCAATGGGCTCTTGTTTTGTGTAGTTGAATTTTCCATGTTCGGTGTCAATGACCTTTCCGTGGACCTTGTCGGCCCATCCGCCATAGTACCTCAGGCAAGCGGCGGCAGCGCCGACGTCGCCCTTGGCCATGCTAACGCTCTTTCCGTTGTCCAGCGCCTCCACGGAGGCTAACGTGAGAAGGTTCTCCTCAAAGAGATCTGCGAGTTTGCAGAGGAACTTGCCACGCTGGGCGGGGGTAACCTTGTGCCACTCCCCCTCAAAGGCTGCACGAGCAGCACGTACTGCAATGTCGACATCCTATGGCAAAGTAAGAAGCTTAGCGGAGGTGGAAAGGCTTTTGAAAGGGGCTCGTCTGACCTTTTCAGTTGCTTCATTGACGGAGCAAATCACTTTCTCAGTGCTATGACATCATCAGAAGCCATCATTCCAACACCACAACGGATAATCGACAAACCTTGGGTTGATGACCTCGAAGGTCTTGCCTTCGACACCCCTCACGAATTCGCCATTGATGAACCTGGGAGGGGAGAAGGTATTAACGGAATCCAAGGAGCAAATTTGAGCTCAATTGAATGAATGCTACAGAGAAGTAAGGGAACCCACAATCCAAGAGGTTGATCGTATTTGACACCGTTAGGGAGCTCAAGGTTGATGGACAGAGACATGATGGAGGCGTAGTTTGTGATGTGGTGGAGTGTATTTGTGGGTGGTTAATCTAGAGAGGGGGGGTGGAAAGAAAAGGGCGAGGAGAGGAAGAATATAACTAGGGTGTGGGAGCAGTGAGAGGATTGGAAAAGGATGGGACGGGCAGTTGGGATAGAATGAGGAGAGGGGATCAAACACGAGAAGGGATAGCCGAGGAGGGGTCCGTTGCTATTGGCAAACAATTGGTACCATACTCTGCGGGGGGCGGGGCAGTCCTCGATTTTTACTATCGTATGGTACTGTAATCTACATTCGATAGTCTACGACAACAGTTCGAGTGCAACAGCAGTACTCGAGTAGACTGCGGGGCAGTGGGGTGTTCGGAGCCAACTTGAGGTGCAAAGTTGCCCGAGCAGTTCATGCTGTGGTCTCCCTACTCGAGTACTCGTAGTGGTGGATGCAGTTATTAATATTTAAATCGGGACCGCTTGTCTGCACAGATTGCCCAATGTATATCGTCGCGGTAAGGTAGGAGGGGTGGAGAAGGAGACACCATCTGGATGCCTACAGAAGCATGGGCGAATGGTACTGTACATCGAGCTAAAGTGCGAGTGATTTAGAAGGTATGAATCGACCTATGCCGGCGTTATAGGCACCCATCAACGGGCCCCTCCTCCGCACCGGGCACAGTATTCGAATATACACCACAATGTGCTCGAGAATGATTAGAATATCATTTTCGCTTCTAACGCCGAATGGAGGGGGAGGGGAGGTGGGTGACAGCAGTTCACCAGAATCTGCAACTACTCGTACGGCATGGGTGCCCATATTACGGTATCGCATTTGAGTTGAGTAAGCACCTGGCACCGGGAAGTCGACAGGTTGCAGAGCTCGAGATAGTCTACCGGTAGACTATGATAAGGTGAGAGGATAAGTTAAATGGCGGACAAGTCCCGCGGTAACTTATCATAGCTTACCGCACTCGGTTGCGCCCTACCAAAACATGTCTCATCGCTGTCTCATCGCCTCCATCCTTCCCATCTAACTTACTCGCACACAGTTACTTTAATAGCACTCGTGATCCTGGTTCGAGCCGTAAGATTCCATCTCCAACCAGCTCTAACCGTACCGCATCTTATGATGCTGTGCTACTGGTAGTCTACTCGAGTACTGTACTGTACCTGTACGAGTACTCTCTTCAACCATAAACTAACCCCGAGTTCCCCAGCAGATCTGACAAAAATACAATAGGTCATGTCTCTACGTCTCCAGAGCGTAATAACGGGCTACCTACTTTATCCACGATGGAATAAAACAGGGCCATGCCCTGCATCCCCCTACTGTAATTTACACCTGCTCCGTCGCTCCGTCGTCGAGTAGGACAAGAGTAGACGAATCTACTTGTAGACTAAAGGCTGTTCCTCTCTCGCAGCGCCCCGTGCCAAATTGGGGTCGCTGTGTGACTTGTGTGAGCGGTTGAATCTGCATGACGACAGAGGCGGATGACACTTGTCTTGGAGTACCAGTACTCGAGTACTCGAGTAGTAGTGTAACGTGTTTTGCCACAATGGGACTCTCACGAAAACGTCAAGGCGCTGCATGAATAGCAGGCTGATCTACTGAAATGATACCAGAGTTGGCTAGCGGAGCAAGAGCCAACCGCACACTTGGCGATTGATCAGTCGCAAATCCGGGGTTCTTCCGTTCCCGGCTCTGCTCTAGGTCTGTTTCCTTTCCGCTACGGTAGACTTTTTATCATACCCCTAACACCCTGACTTTCCAGATTGAGTATCACGGAAAAAGAAAAGAAAAAAGAGTCCTTTTTCTAACCTCCGTTTAGAGGCAAAGACTCCCCGGAAAGCCAAGTGCTGAACAGAAAAGTAATGTGGCTATCTCTTTAACTGCGACCAAGAAGCCCCAGGCTCGTATTAACCTGCGATCAACCCAATCCGGCTATCTGAGATCAACCTTTGTCAAGGTGCTGCCCAATTTGACCGATTGATTCTATGAGTAGACTAAATCGTGTCCAGCTTGACCAAGGGGCGCAGGTGACAAGTAGGCAGGTAAGGCAGGTGGGCCAAAGTCCGAAAATTCCTGATCCAAAGTCATTACATGTGCACAACATCTCATGATTAACCTGAAGTATGCCTATCACCAACTAAAGGTCCTACAAGCCCATAAAATTCTACCATTGCCCAAAGGTCCTGACTATCATCAATCTGCTACGATAATCACTTGGGCAGCGCTTCACAACCATGCCCCAACATTTAACAGGCTGTATCATGGTGAGGGGGAGGGGGAAGTCAGAAACCCATCTAAAGAGTTGGAGGATAATATTTACAACGCATTTATAACCACTTGGATCGTTTTGGGAAAGTTTTCCGCCTAGGTTCGGTGTAGGATCCTGGCGAGAACCCTTCAAAATGAGGTTATTTTGGTGTAAATGTACCCAATTATGATACCAACACTCTTGCCCACCCCCGCATTACCAGAGCAAGGGAACCAAAGAATATATACGTGGCCAATCACCTGCCCCTATACGAGCCCTCATACCGAACCCGGATCCAAAAATTCGAATATCATACAGATGCGGCAGATAGATATATCCGTCAAGTGCCGTACATTATCTGGGCACACGCAACGACTTTGCCAAAAAATTCTTATCAGGCTTCACGTGACGGATATATCTATCGGCCGCACTCGTACTGTACTTCTTTCCTACTCTCATGCCTGTCTGATAAAAGTCTCACCGGTTTATAGAGCGCTTGAGCAAACGGTAAGTAGAATCTAGAGCTCGATCACCCCCCGAAAAAAAATTAAAAAAATAATCATGCAGAAACAGAATAGCAACCTGGATGGTGACCTTGATCTGCAGTTCTCCTCCAGGAAGTCTCAAGAAGTCCACCAAAATTCTGGACGCGGGCCATCCCCCTACCCCGATGCTTCTGGCCAACCGCAGCTTGCTATTATCTTGATATCCTTCATATGGCTTCTCCCCCACTCTTCCCCCTGCATACTCCTGTTTCTCCTTCCACCTGAACACGAACTTCACAGGTCTTCAGCCGTAAATTCTGCCGAAAAGAGTTTCGAAGCACATTATGTGATCAACAGTTGAAAACATGAAACGGGGACCGACCTCATCAACACTACGAGCCCACTAATGGGATGCAAGGTGCAAAGTCATGGCTTGTGCTCCTAGAGATAAGATTTAGCTAACACTAGTCTCGCTTTTGCCCCCCCCCCCCAATTCCCCCAGGGTAATTGAAATCGGTAGACCGCACTCAATGCAATGGTAGTGCTGAGTACTGCATTGGTCTATCACGCCCACTCCACTACCACAACCCACTGAGCTGAAAGAACTCACCGCTCGATTGTCTCAACAGTCCGAGGGTAACGCCTCGGGAGCACAGCTTCTACGGCAGATGCTCGAATCCCAAGATTGAGCCACATGATGTCCAATAAGCGCCAAAACATCTAGAGTCCCCCAAGCCCGGCTCCCAGCACTCTACCAGACCACCATCACCTACTCGAGTAGACTATTTCCCTCACGCTAATTCCCCTATCCCGTATCCTGATCCTCGCCCTAGACTTATTTCCAGAAGCTGAAGGCTGTCCTAGGTCCTGGTGAATATTGTGCCCATCCGCCCCGGATATGCCATATGCCCGGGCACACAACTCTAAGAACCTAGCCACCACACCGCCCTGGTATTTGACCACCCGGGCTCTAGTCTCCAGAAGTTCATAACCTTACCCCCATGTGGCATAGGGTAGCCTTCCGAAAATCAGATCAGATCATTACCCTTACTGAGATAACTAGGAAAATGTGCTATCAACTCGTTCTGTGGATCGTTTCGGACACTCTCGGTCATCCAGCCGTGGTGCTAGAACCCCCCTCTCGTGCGAAGCTGCGGCCCTGAAACGAATTGTAGAACTCTGTGAGTGGACAGTGAGTGTAATATAGCAAGGTCTGAAGGACCAGAATATGACTGATATCAATGAAAGTTATGACGATATCTGTGGCAGCGACAGGTATGGAGTGCGGTGACATCAGTAGCGCATTAGTCTCCTTATATCTCCTAGTTACTGCAGTTCCGCTAAGTAATTCCCCGGCTTTCCCGGTCGGGATATGACACAATATATAGAATCCCCCGGCGTCCTACACACGTTTTGCCTACAGAAATCAAGGTATGCATACCAGATGCATGGCCAGATAGGCATCATTCAACGAGTGAGTTCTAGTGACGGTTCCTAGAAACGGCTCGAGAAACGGGTAATTGAGAACACACTACACCCTACTGCCAGAGCGGATATCGATGCCCCCACCTTTACCACGGTCACGATAGGTTTCTTATCCGGTTTCCCGTGAGCTCCCCGGGACAGTGACCCGAAAGTGCCTTACCCTCATCCCAATACCCTGTATTCTGGAAAGTTAGAGTGTATCATAATTACAGAACCTGCAGCTAGAAATGAAAGCCCGATGGTCACCTACTAGCTAGCGGAAGAAGATATCCCCGTTGCGACAATTGCCTACAGGTTGTGGGGAGCATCACACTTTTGTAGACATGCATTCCCCGCAGGACCCTACATGGATGAGGAAGGACCTTCAAGTTCTTCACACAAGCCAGAGGGACAAGGTCTAGGATATCACGATCTGACAACCCGTCGAATATACCTGCACCGGAACACTCTAGATCCCCGTCCACTAATTTCAGCTGTATCGGCAACCGAAAAGCCGTTCCACATGAGAATGGTTAACGCTATCGGCTCAAATCTCGCTCTTCAGGTAAAAGTAGAAAACTACTCTGTCGGGAATACATTGGAGAAAGTATCCGATGTCCTCTCGCACCCAATACAGGCGCCGACAGCCAAGTCCCTACTCCCAGTTGCATCCCCACTCCATTATAATCCTGCTGGTGAAATATAACCATGGTCGGCGTCAAGGTTAGAAACGAATTGGAGCGGCAGCACAATCCATGAAAACTCTAAGGACAATGGTCAAGCAAAAGGGTAGTTCTTGCGTTCGCACTGTGTATGTATTGGGTTCCCACTTGGCAGAAAGACTACAGATTGATCACGCGGATTATCCCTTTTCCGCCACAGCCCTACCCGCACACTACTCTTTGGTAATACGTGGATGCTCCAGTCATCTTAGTTTCTCTCTTGTGACCTCGGGTATGATATATCCTAGATTGTTCTCTTGAATACCCACTAGATCCAAAGAGAAATCCACCCCCGAGGGTTAGTTCACAGTGTCTCACTCGGTGGGTTTATGAAGGGTTGATCAAGATCCTTCCATTCAAGCTCGCTCACCTCGCTAATGCATTCCATCTCTACTCCCGACCGGAAGGAATTCTACAGAATTAAAACGGTAGGGCTTCTCAAGGGCACTAGGCGAGAAGGGCATTACGCGGTCGAGGAGCCCCAGGTACAACGAGAACTGAAACCGCCATTATACACTGTGCTCTTGAGTTGAATCTACCGTGCAGAGCGTCCAAAGCCATAAGCCACGATGTGTGCGCCCATGTAATGCCTCTATTGGTAAAGGGTCAAGGTTTCTATGTACCGAAATTGACTTTCTGAGTATGAGGCCGGTTTGTGGAAAGTGCATATCACATAGATGGATACCCAACTTGTCAAATGGTTAATAAATTGATCTATATTAATTTCAGTAGTGTAAGGTATGAAGAATAACTAGACATTAAGCAGACTTAACTATTGAGCCTCAGAAAGTCATCATCTTCACTTGGAACCCTCAACCCTTTGCCAATACGGGCATTGCATGGGCACACCCACTCACTGTAGTCTACGCGTTAGGCGCTTTGCACCATACCTGGAAACAATGTCATAATAATAATATTATTATGATAATATTCTAACAGAAATACGGGAGCTTCAGGAGTCCTTAAACATTTATCCCTATCAATCGCTCCCCTCTTTATAGAGAACAACTCCTCCACCAGCTCACTAGATATTCCAAATCATCCTTCCTAGTTGAACTAGCAGTCTGCTGGCGCACTTACTTCAGCCGCCACCAACCATCCACCCGTCGGCTTAGATTCTTGGGCAGTAGACAGAAAGAACCTAAGTGAAAGTCTCAAGCTGAACGTTTTGCGCTCGCCCAAAGTTTCTATGCCACTCCACCAAAGACCCGCCGTTTTTCAGGTCCAAGCACACCTATCCATTAGAGGCACCGCTCCAACACACAGAGCCAAAAATGAAGGAAAAGATATCCGGGAAGCATTTGAAATCATGAAGAAATCCTCCACCCCAGCAATCTGGTAACAGAAATCCGGAGTGATAGGTCATGACGAATCCAAGATCCTGTGCTACATATAATATGAAACCCAACCAATAGCACTCCTATCCCAGGCCACAAAAGCAGAGATTGCTTGGCGGGCTCTTCTCTGATACTCGAGTAAATTAACTGTCCACCCAACCAACAACGTTACGATACAGGATCATACCCCATTATTTGGCGACACCTACAGGCACTAGTACGATCAAATAAGATTTTTATCCTAGGTTTGTCTCGAAATGGCAATAAAACGCCATAGGCTAACTCTTTATGGCGGGGACCAACCCTTTCGGGGCTCTGGTCTTTACGCAATTGTAAGTTTCAGCTCAACCGTTCCTTATTTCGACTTACAAGGATCATAACAGGCAAGAATTATCCGAACATGAGACAACGGTTATTTGTCTGTTAGCCATACAAGTATACCAAAAATGTCTCATGTTCGGTACTTCTTGCCTGTTCCCCCGCGCGATATCAGCGCCTGCCGGTTGTCTCCAGACAATGCGGTAAACTATCTGGCAGGCGTTCACACTTTTACCGGCGCCGGATCGGTATAGTATTCCATTGACGGGGCGAAACAATGAAAATATCGGTAGCCAGGCGCATCGGAGCAGGATTTGGTATGTAGCAGCTCGCCGAACCTAACCAGAAAATCGCTTACATTCCCGGCGAAACGTGAGCCTCTAACGTTGCGGAAAAGGCTCCGCAACGCCTGTCAAGATACAGATTTTTGGTGTTCAGCGATTCCCACTGCGAAACCAGCAACAAGCACCCACCTTTGATCACAGAAAAAATAAAAGAGAGACCATCTAACCAATCAACCCACTCCCCCGCCTTCCGGAACAGGTTATCTCCAAGAGTGCTTGGCAAAGGAACCCACCCCTGCACCTGCGCACCCAGCCCTCCCAGGCATGATAGCAACTACTGGACCCAAGAACAGCTGCTGTCTATGCGATACAGCGCAGAGGCGAGCACAACCATTCGGGATGCCACCTGGGCCCGGCCTACCGGCGGCGAGGGCGCCGGTTTCTGAACACTACTATGCCGTCCAGGTTTCCTATGATACAGTGGTTGACGACGGTCGGCCCTGGAGGCGATAGGGTGAATTCCTACCCCGTGACCCGGCACAGGCGGTAGGATCTGTGATACTTTCACAAGATATGACAGATCCCCATGGCAAAGCGATAGGTGCCAGGCGCGATAGGTGCCAGGCGCGATCCGACACTAGAAGGAGACCATGGTGAATAAACGGCATTTCTGCCCACTGGCCTTTTCCACGTTATGGTTGGTGCCTTGACGTACATATGTTCGCCAAGGTGAGAAACTTGCGGGGGGGGGATGGAAGGCAATTCCCCAAAAGATTGGGAACCCATGACCATGGCACCTGTAGTATTTCACTTATGGTACTTGGATTATAGGGCCACAAGGCTGGCGCTGAAAATGAGCAGCGAAAAGGGTTTTCTGCTGAAAACCCGCCATGTTCTTTGATCCCGTGAAGCAAGCCCAAACGGAATCCTCATCTACAGTCCCTAGGCAAAAGCGCTAGTGAGAACCTGAAGTCTGACTAAACGGATTCACGAACACTTTTGCCCAGGAAACTGTATATGTGAAACAACTCCTCAGATTTTACTTTATACGACTCTTTAGAACTCTGTATCCAAATCGTCAAGAGATAGCTGTGGTCGGTGCATTGGTCCCGGTGTATTTGTATTCCCCAACTATTATTTTTTTGTTATGGGAAATGGCCTGGCTTGGTGCTTTGTAAACTTGAACCCTGTAACATTGGAAAGAACTTTGGAGCACATGCTATCAATTTTTCAAACCTCTTACAGCCCTGGAAGCTATATTGAACGGAAGGCGTTCGGGAGCATGGTTTGGGTCTCATCGTGCTTCCAATATTCCACCAATATAATGCCATAGAATCAGATATCATAATATTATTATATCATACTTGCACGAGTAATAAGTAGATCTGTCCAAAACCCTAAACCCGATCCAATACCACAACGCAAGTGCGATAATAATATTATCATAATAATATTATTATTACGATATAATAGCGCAACCCAAAATTTTAACCAATCAGAATAACACAACGGACAAATCCACTCCACAAGCCTTGTTCTAATGCCACGTCCCAGCCTCAAGCATGATACCAAAACCTCTCCAATCATACTACCATTGCTATCATAGCAGATAACTGTAGATACCAAGACCCCCACTATCTGTAAACTCAGTATCATACCATTTCCCATCCCAGCCTCGGATCAAACTCCCCGTCTCCCGGGGAAAAACAGAGCCCCACCCAACCAAACCACCCGCAGATGACCGGATCAATCATACTTGACGCCAGATACTCGCCCGGCAAGACAACCCCATCCAAACGACCAAGTCCGCTGCTTCCAAGAACAAAAGCTAGGTACAAGTTGGTGCCTTCCATTCCGCACCCCCCGCATTCAGGAGTTGCCGAACCCACGAGCACCCGACAGGCGTGCCGGCCATGGGCACACACGCCCGAACACGCCCTAGGACAGGTGGGCGACTTGAAAGGCTCAAGAAGCCCCGGGCACTTCCAACTGCCATATTGGTGCCAACCTGGGGCATTCCGGAAGAGTGCCTGCCAGCTCAACATGACTTGTGACTCATCACAATTTTGTGTGGCTCAAGATAGATTTTTTTGCAGCTCAACACCTTGTGGCTCAATATAATGTTAAAGCTCAAAGAAACTTTATAACTCTATATACCTTTGCAGTTCCAGGTAGCATAATACTAGCAGATCAATATAACTTTGAAGATCAACTTGAACATAACATTGAAGTTTATGGTGAGTGGACAGCTGGACATAAGCCTGAGTACAGATGCAACTTTGTAGTTCAATGGAACTCTATAGCTCAATACAACTTCTTAATTATATAGAACTTTGTTATTGAACTTGAATGGATCTCTGTAAAGCCTTTTGTATACAACATCCTGTTTTGTATCCAGATGTATTGAAGTTAAGGCTATAGTACCACAACTACTATCCAGTACTTACCAACTTTCTTTCCAAAATACTCTAGTCTATATAAAAAAAAAAAAATACATCAAAACTTATATCATAGTTATGGGTATCAAAAAACAAGCAAGACTAGGAAAAACAAATGTACGATAAACCAGAACATTTTGTAAAGTAGACTCACAAAACGATGCCGAGCCACAACCTTGGCACGAGTTCCATCACCACCACGTACCTTGTGATACACCTCAAACGCAACCTCGGCCTCTACGAGTACCATCTGTCAACGCCCCCCTAATCTAACTTAACACCGCCTCCCGTCGAACAATAATACCATAGTTTCATCCATCCAAAACATTACCCTGCCTACTCAAGTGAGCTATTCACAAAAAAAAACAAGATAAGCATAACCCCTCACTCGCAACACATACGATATAATGCGTGGAAAAGAGAAAAAAATGAGATCTGAATTCAAGGCAACCAACGTTTCGCCCCAATTATGATAGCAAATATGTTCTACAAATCCCCCCCCCATTTTTTGGAACCTCGTCTGTCCATTCGTCCTTCCATACCTCGGTGGCACCATCCAATCGCCAGCCGCTTCCCAAATTTCCCCGCCAAATTTGTGACATATGATATGTAATGAGGAAAAAGAGCAGAAATTAACCAGAAGAGGCAAAATCAAACCAGCCGAAAAAAGTAAATTATGCAAGACTCCCTCAATATTGACCCCTAAGCCCCCGTACCGTATCATCTGCCCAAGTTTCTCCCTTCCGTTTTGCGTTCATATACCATTTCGTCAGATCCCAATTCCTAATTTGCTACAGAAAGTATTCGCCGCGTCCACCTCTACCGGCAGGTACAACCCTTTGGTCGTCGGGGACCGCACTGAATATGGTGAAGTTGGGGTTTAGATCCGGTTCTAGTTTCATGATGCTTGCTACATTGCCGCAACGGTAGCAGTAGTTTGGTGCTGACCATACTGTTACTACGTCTTTGTTTTTGAAGTGGTACTATAAGGGAAGGTTAGCTCGTGGGGGTGAGGGGATCTCCTAGGGTGTGGCTCTTGCCTTGTATCCTTCGTTCACAAGCTGATGAGCCCTAGCTATTAAGGTAAGGCCATTGACGTGATTAAACTAGGTGCGTTAGCTAGTAAGGGGTATTAAAGGTGATCATATTTTACCTCCGTTGCTACTTTATCTCCAAATAGCCATCCGGCACCTCTGGGCGATACTGCCCAAGTCTCCACCTCTATTTGGCCATGATTAGCTAATTCCCCATACTTTGGCCCAACCAAACATACCTTCCGGATCACTCCAAACCAGATCACAAAAGGCACCCTCATGAGGAATCTCCTGCGCTCTCGCTACAACCCTAATCTGGTCCAAGGTTCGAATTTCGGGGCTCAGGCCCCCGTGCACACAAAGAACGCTACCGTCGATAATAGCAGCAAGGGCGAGGAAGTCGAAGACTTGGCAGCAAGATTTCCATACAGATGCATTCCCGTACTTTGTCTGACACTCTTCGTAAAATCCGTAAACTTGAGTTATCTGACGGGACTCATGATTGCCACGGACCAGAGTTATTCGATCTGGATATCTGGCGGTGAATAGTGATCAGTGGCTGGCGCTTGCCGGACGAGACCTGGTATCCAGAGTATGTGATTTTTTTGGGAGAAGGGGGGGGGAAGCAGAACGAACTTGGCTTTCAAGCACATCAACAATGTGAAGGTCTCCAGGGAAAAGTAGCCCCTATCAACGAAATCGCCGAGGAAGACATAGTTCACCTTATCCGGGAGACCCCCACCGACCTGAAACAACTCCATCAGGTCATAAAATTGGCCGTGAATGTCGCCGCAAACAGTGACGGGCGTAGATACCGGTTGGATGTTTGACTCTGCCCATGCACCAAGACGAAGCCTTAATTCAGTTTTTGCCCTTTATTCTTTTTAAAAAAACTACTTACATGACATTGTCATGGACAGCGAAGCTTCAGAAGGAGAGGAGGGTAAGAGTGACAAGAAGGATGGGGGTAAGGATACTACAAACCCTCCATCAAGCATTCCTTCACAAGCTCGCAAAGTCTCTTCATATCACCTTCACTCAGGTATTTACATTTCTTGGCCATCTCCAGCCACTCATCCGGACCTCCACCGGTAGCCATTGCGGCTCCTCCACCCTTCTCACCAACGCTCATATTCGCAGTGGAAGTTGATGACGCAGTATCCGAAGGGGTTGGATTGTTCGGCGATGAAAGTTTGTCGGATGCGGAAGCGGAATATGACGACGATGACGATGACTTTTCAGCGGGGGAGGGGGAACCCGAGGGTGATGTGGTAAGAGCGGCTGAGAAGGGAAGGAAAGGCGGTAGAAGCTGTTTGAAGGATATGGCTGCTGATTAGGGTATCGTTATAGAAAAGGCGGAAAGGGGGAGAATGATAGCTTCGGATGACGGCGTGGGGTGTTTGGTTTGGGTATTGACGGCAGGGAGTATTGGGAGAGATGAATCTTAGATTAGATCTTGAAATAATGACAAGATAAGGGGATAAGGGGATCAGGTCCCAATCTGGAAAATGGCCACGGCGAAGGCGGCGGAAGTGACGGAGAATTTCTGAAACTCACACAGCTGGACAAGGATGAGGGAAGAGAGCTTTGTTTGTGCTGCACTATGCTGGTGATGTATCGTTGGTAACTGTGGTAACGAAATGAGGCGTGAGGGGAGTTGAGAGATCACAGCTGAGATCACAGCTAGAAGCGAGCCGAGTTGTGGGAAAAAGAGCCCCCATATCCACCATCAACCCTCATCCGGCACAAAAACCAGTCGACTGATTTTACCGTATGATAACTGCCGCCTGGCCACGCATTAATTGGTTGCCCGTTCCTGAAAAAGCTAGAGTGTCACTGATTCCGAAATTTCGCCCTCCCAAAGTAATTTCCCCTCGTTCGAGAAGCGAGGCGCTTCTCTCTTTGTATCGTAAAGTAACATCCAATCATATTTGTGACCAGCTCCCTGGTATCCATATCGCTTATTGCATCAGGATTATTGCAACATGGGCGCGATATGGTGCGAGTCAGCCAAAACCCGCCCTTGGAAGACGCAGGCACACTGAAAGTGGATTATCAGCGCTCGAAAAATAGAAAAGCTCTAGAAAATGATTCCCCTGGCAATTTCGTAGAGAATCCCTCTACCCTCCAATGTGCTCGAGATCGATCAACAACTGAGACCACGTTGCAATGGGCTGTTTGATAAAGGTGTGCAACATCTTCAACTCCGACTCCAAAAACGAAACCATCAGCCATGACTTCATGTATGACCTTGGGTAAAAAAGAGATGATAGACCGGTTCTAGCTGATTATTTGAACGATTGCACCTGAAGGGAAATGGCAATAACCCCCTAGAGAAGAGGCAATTCCCGATTTAGAGATTTTGGATCAAGTTGGCCTCAAGAGCAGGTTTTGGTTGTCGGGAGAGAGACCTACATGCAATGAACACGATCCCATCCAACGCCACACACAAAACCACACCCCCCCCATTGGGTTCGAGAGTCCTAGCGGATGGGTAGGCTAGCCTTCTCGGGTTACCAGGGTTAGGTAAGCATAGTATTCGGAATTGCGCACAGAAAATACCCCGACAGACCTGACATAACCAATTTTTGTTTTCACCACCAGGACGAGAGCATACGTAGCCCACTATACATATCACCTTTCGTCCTCTTCCCCCTCTCTTATCCACGGTCGTTCTCTTTCTCTTCTTTCTCTAGAGTTTCTCCCGACTTGACTCCCAGAGATTAAAATGGCGTCCCCTTCGCCTACCATCGCAAAAGCGAAATCCCGAGGTGGTAGTGGACCCCTCCTTAAGGCCAGCTCCGGTAACAATCCCGCCACAATTCGCCTCAAAGTCGTTGTTCGCCATCTCCCAAGTTTGATAAAGGAGGATGAGTTCAAGGGTGCAATGGCGGAATACATAAACGAGGAAACTGTAGAATGGGCTTCTTGGGTTCAGGGAAAGATACCGGAGGAGTATGTTCCCCCTCCCATCCATCTTCTTCCATGTACCAAACTCACTCTTCCACAATTTAGACGTACAAAAGCACCCAAAGATTCACGATGCGTCATCAAGTTCAAGAACCCTCTACAAATCACCGCTCTTAGCGAGGGACTGCGCCTACATGGCCCTTTTACCGATAGCAAGGGGAACACAACCAACCCTCAAATGGAATACTCTCCATTCCAGAAAGCTCCAAAGAGATCGGTACGTATCGATGCCCGCGCCGGCACTATCGAGTCCGACCCCGATTTCATAGCATTTGTGGCATCATTAAAGGCTGCTTCTACACCTACCCCCATAACCGATGGAATTACTACCCATACGTCTACCAATGTTCAGCCCGGCGAAGTGGTCAGCACACCAACTACTATACCAGCGAACGACCCATTATCGGTTCCCCTGCCTGTGGTTGAGAAACTTGACAAACCAAAGACAACCCCACTAATCGAGTATCTCCGGATGCACAAGAATGGAAGTTCCGATAAATCTAGTTTGAGCAAGGCAAGCCTCAAAACTGAAAAGCCAAATAAAGAATCCTCATCCACAAAGCGCGAAAAGCGGAGACTCGAGAAATCCCGTGCCAAGGGCAAGGAGAGGGACCCCCGCATCGATGAAAAGGATGAATGGGCCATTAAACGAGCTGTCCAAGCCATTGATATGGAAGCCGCTACCATCCTGAAGCGCGAGAACCCCATCGGAGGCCCGCTGTCTCGACAGAGCACCAGCACTACGATCCTATCGCGACAGAATTCCGGAATTTCTGGTACTCTATCAAGACAAAATTCGGGATTATCCGGCAGTCTCTCCAGACAAAACTCGGGTCAACCAGGAACGTTGACGAGGCAAGGGAGCAACCCCGCCGGCAACAGTTCGAGGTTGGAGAAAGGGCAATCCCAGGAAAAGGAGAAGGGTCGTGAACGCCGCAGAGACAGAGGGGGTGTTTCCAGTGTTGCAGCAATTCTTCAACGCGATCTCGGCATCATTACCTCCACAAGACGCTCTAGCAACGCGGCAAAAACGCCTTCCACAATTGAAACATCTACCAGCGCCACCGATGGTGCCCCAGTGGCTACTGTCACGCCCCCAACACCTGTCAATCCGGAACCCCAATCACCCGCACGACCAAGACGGCGTGGTGGCCGTAGTAATGGCCGTCGGCCGGAGCGCGAAGACAGCATTGTTTCTAATTCATCTGCAACTACGCCCGGGCCCGCATCACCGCCAGTAGCACCAGTAGCCATCCTGAAGAAGTTGCCTTCAAACGCGTCCGCCCCTTCGGCGCCGACACCAATTCCCGAACCATCGGCAGCACCAGGCCTACTCAAAAGAGAAGGCTCCGTAGCACCACCGACTGGGCCTGCAGCGAGCGTCGCTGGCCCCGATCGAGACGGCGTGCCTACAGCTCCGAAGGGTAATGGGCGCCATCGAAGGGGTGGAGGAGGGCCGCCGCGAGGCGGCGCTATATCAGCCGCAGCCCAGGCTTCTTTGGCCATGGTGGGTGTACCTACTGCGCCGGCGGGTGACTCGCAACAGAAGGGCAGGAAAAATAGCGGAGGTGGGGGTAGGGGTGGGGGTGGCGGGGGCGGGGGCTTCAGAAGTGGCAGAGGTCGTGGAGGTGGGCCTCCAAAGAGGGGTGGCCCCGCCGACGCATAAGGTGCATAATCTGTTTACATTTCACACGGCTTTCATGGATATCTTCCTTAATAAACTCCTTCAGGCCAGGGAGTCAAACCTTGTTGGAGGGGTGGTGCGAAGACGCACATTATTTCATTGTTAGTTACTGAATCGACTCTAGCCCACTCCTGGTGAGATTAATAACCCGGACACTCCCAAAGCGTTGACGAACCTAAGGTATTTGAGAGTAGGTTATAGATTGGTCTGCCGTGTCTTAACTATAGTACTCGAGAACCCGTTCCTCAAACGTCCAACACTTTCCGAGAGGTGGCGAACCCCCGCCAAAGCCACTTTTTCTGGCTTTTTTCGGTTGCACCGTCGTCACGTGCCCGGGTTCTTGATCTCACTAGGGGTATGATGGTTTTTTCTCTTATCAAGCTGTAAGCAGACGATCGCGACAACAAATCATAATCTATCACTCGCATTGTAGTTTTTCACGTGATATCATGTCATAAGTGTATCGTATAGTACCAAGAAACACCCCGAGACCGGTGTGCTGGAAGGCCAAGGCTGGCCAAAAAGCAGCCGAAAATGGGGAAAAATAAAATTTCTCGGGCAGATACGGGCAACTGGGAGAAGCTGCTCGGCATCCCCTCCCACTGGCCAGCAAATAAGTCACCAACGCCTGGCAGCCTCCTGTCGTACCCACCCTGGCACGCTTTCGTCAATGCACAGATTCCGCATTTCCTACCTATTTCCACGCCCGCCTAAACCCCCTTTCCGCCCCCTTTCCAGGAAGGCTCTACCACAGCAAGGCTGTCACGGAGGTGGGTCCGTTGATAGAGAGCCACCCCGCTGCCAACCGCGGCGCAGTAGGGTACCGGTACAGTACATCAACGTAGCCAAGGTCAACTTTATCACAACCTAGGCAACATTTGTGCCAGCAGTACGTGAAGTATGATACCGCACGCGCAAATCTTGCTCCAATGGGCTGGAATGGGTGAGTGAGGCATTATCGACGTCAGTTGTTGGGAGTGTGCGCTGGCATTAGGTTG
Organism: Tuber melanosporum; assembly: GCF_000151645.1. NCBI lineage: Eukaryota > Fungi > Ascomycota > Pezizomycetes > Pezizales > Tuberaceae > Tuber > Tuber melanosporum. Next base: position 760,181 of record NW_003298766.1, read on the forward strand.
TCGTTGATTACGCGCTCTTGCAGTCGGGGGTCCATCTGTCTGTCTGTCTAATTGGGGATAGGATGTGATGGGGTATGATATGCTTGTCAAGGCTGGTGAGATGGTCAAGGGTTAGGGCTAGAAGTTTGAAGATGGGGGAGGGGGAAGAACCTCCATTGACAATAGCAACCCTATCCTATTCCGAAGGAAACGGGAGTTATAAATTTAATATTGTGGCGGCATGGTATCCAGGAGCCCAAACAACACTCCACTAAAAGCGCTTATCAAATATATATACACTCACAACTATACTTCCAGCGACATGGACTTAGGGTAAGTCTTGGTATCACCTATCAATCTCGCCCCCTCCCCTACTCCCAAGCGAGTTGTAGGAGTATATTATCATACTCATACATCAACAATCATACACCCTACCATATCCGCCCCTGCCCCGCATCTCCCACCCAACAACGGGTAGACTTAGCGTAAGCTTAACTCGACCGACCAATCCGCCGAACCCCCTCCCCCCCGGGCAAACCACCAATGTTATTATATGTAACACAAGATGGCACCGCCGTCGATCAGGTACGGTACGAGTACAGTACAGTACCAACAAAAAAGTCATATTTCCCCCCTCCCTTTTCTCATTTTTCGCTTTTCGAATCATTTGGCCATTCAAGGCAAGCGAGGATAAGTTTGCACCGCCCCTGGAATCGAGATTTGGGGAGTTGGAGTTGCGCGCGCGCGAAGTGAGTCAGGACTTGTAAGGGGTGTTTTTTTTTCTTTTTCCTTTTCCTTTTCCTTTTCCTCCGTGAGAGGAGGAGGAGTGGAAGAAGAACCTCGGATTGATTCATTCTTTTTCATGTGTGTTTTCACTCGGGATATGTGACTGGAACTTGCTCGATACCCTACTCTGCTGCGCAGGACAGGTCCTGATGGGACAATAGCAGTAGTCTATGGTTCATATCGCCAGCAATATCGAACACGATAACTTGTCACGCTAGGCACCGCACATTACATTAGTCTACTCGTACAAGTACAGCAACACAGCAAATTTCCCATCTTGGTCAGAGGTAGGGTACTGTACATTTGTCAGAAGTGAGCCAATTCGCAGTAGGGTACCCGTTCCTAACCGTAAATTCATCATGCTTTCGCATCGTCAGACAGAACTTCGCCCCGGAACTTAAGAGTAAATTTAATCCGGTCGCTTCCACCGACCGTCATACTCATCACGCGCTTGGAAGAATAATTAATCCGACGGCACTTCATACTGTATCACTCGAGAATTCGTTCACTTTTTTGCACAGCCCCCCTTGTGTGTGTGTGTGGGTGGAGTGAGTCATGCGCGACGTTGGCGGGGGCAACCGCAATGAGTGAGACAGTCACGAGGATTAACCGTACCGGTATTTGATAAGGACGGAAAGGGACGGCTGATGATAATAATTAGTCTAGGTGGGAGCTGTAGGAGCCCCAAATGGAAATGGAGGGGGTGGGGGAATGATTGAGTATGATATATATAAAAAAATTTTGGTTATGATAACTCGTGGATAATGATAATATTGATAATGAATTCTAGAATCCCCTAATCGAAAGGCAAAAACAACATCCCCCCCACACGTACGCCAGGGAGAAGAACAAACAAAAGGAAGAAAAAGGAAGAAAAGCAACAAGGAAAAGAAAGAAAATAGAATAACTCCTACTCGTACAAACCCACCCGTATTACCCATAATGAAATACGGTACAGTAATGAAATATAAAGGGAAAAGAAGAGAGAAGAAAAGAAACCAATGCATACCGGGTATGAATGCGATACAGAGTTTAAGAGAGAGAAAATATAGTACATGATATGAGCCATTTACACCCTGCTATGCATGTTTGAGAGAGATAAAAAAAATTTTCGACGGTATCGTAGGTGAATTGAAACGACCGGGAGCGAGGTGGTTGAGGTGGCGGTGGCGCGCGCATGTTACTAGTTACTCGGAGGGGCCTGAAGCGAGGCGAGGAGAGGAAGAAAGCTCACTCAGGTGTTCTGGAGAGTTGGAGCCCGGATGATTGTTGGCCATTGCTCTCTCTCAAAGTGTCGGCGTAGAGCAATCGATCGCGGTATGATATTATTCGAATGGTAATCCGACCGCCTCCGCTTTGTGGTCATTGTGATGGCGCGTTCCCGAGCCCTCCGCCAAAAAAGCGGGGGGCACTGTCATTCCAATTCCCATCCCTTGTCGTTTAACGCGAAATCCACATCCATCCACCGTGGAAAAGAAAAAAAAAAAACCCCCACTTTAGCCCTCTGGGAATGCGACGCTCTCCTGCGACGAATTCATGCCGCTGCTAAGGCTTGCCAGGGCCATGTCCACGTCCTCATCCTCATACCCGTCAAAGTACATTGGCGCATTCTCTTGCGACTGGCAGGCGACGGGTTTGAGGGAGCCGAATAACATGGTCTCGTGTCGCCGGAGCGAAGGTATTACGCGGGTGCTGCAGTACTTTCGACGTCTTCCTGCGGCCCTCGGACAGGACGATGGGGTGGGAAAGTTGAGGATTCCCGTCATGTTGGAGGAGTGATATTGATTTGTGATTGATTTGTGAAAAGCTGAAGGAGAAGCGAGCAGTAGTTCTGAGGAGGATTGTTAAATGTTGCTGTGTCAAGTGAGAAGGGAGTAGAGTTGAGTGTGAAGTGGGGAGTGCGTCCGAGAGAAGGTTTGAAGAATGCACTTGGAAAATTTGGTCGATGTATGATGAGGGAGGTTGGAGTTGGTCGGGGACACTTGCTATTTGTAAGAGGACAAACTATACGGAGTAGTGTTGCCGCCCGTCTGAGGATCGAAGGATCCAACTCGGTGACTGCTCGCTGACCTGAACGTATTTTGCGGTTGGCTGTGCTATCTGGTGTGCTGGTTGGGGCAGGGTGTGGTGTGGAGAGGTTGGGTGGTATGGTTGGTGGCACAACAACCCATTGTCAAATTTATCAACCCCCTCGATGCGCTGATACGTTTGATCAATTTATGGGTCCCACACTCCTCCGTCTTTGGCCTCTTGGCTCCAATTTCTCGGCTGGTATTGGTGTGTCGGATGTACGAAATCATGCAGCGAATAGAATCGAGATCTGGGAATCGCCGGAACATGATGTGATTATGGAGTGGAGGTGACAGCGAATGCGCCAGAGACGGATCACGAGTTTGAAGCATCGCCATTTTCCATATTCATCTCCCTCCGCAAGAGCTTGAACCAGCGGATCCTGTGGAAAGACGTCAGTATGTCTGGCATTTCTTTTCCTCCTTTGTTTGTTCCCGGAAACGGGTTTTCTGGTGTGTCTTTTGCCCCTTTTCCAGAAGGGAGATTTTGGACTATGATATAATACTGGTACCGGTACTTGATTACCACATGGACCGTTTGTTCGAGTTCTTGCGGTGGTTAGACTAACTCCATGACATAAACACCTGCGAGGCCGGGTCGATAATACCGAAATGTCAGTAAAGTGCGGTGTCAGGATCACCAATACATACTATTCTAACCTAGTTACTCGGCTGACAACATTGTCATGATCAACCCGACCCTCCATTACTCGTACAGTGTTCCCCCAGAGTAAGGTGACCGAAACCTGACCTCCATACCAAACTGACCGGTGCACTCCGATGCCATGCCATAACTGCCCAGTTCCATGTGAGCAGAGACTCCAGTGCACTCAGCAAATCATGCGCCTCACGGCGGGGAAAAAAAAAAATCACGTGTGTGCGCGCGTATCACGTTTCGTGAGTCAACAATGCACGCGGGGGATTTGCCTGTTCCCGGTGTCTACCTACCATATGATACCATACAACCCACCCTTTTTCTAGCTTCCGGTTGCTCTAAATAGCCTTCCCCCTCCCCGTCCATTCATCAGTCCGTCAACAGTACCGGTACCCTATCCTTTTGCCGCATCTTTTTCCCCCTTCTCGCTCATGCAGCAGCATGTGTTTTTCGATATTGAGGCCGTTGATCGATTTTTGGGCTTACTTTGTGGGGCAAAGGCCAAAGCGGGACTTTGATGGTGAGGGGTATGGTGGTGGTGAGTGGGGGTATGGGAGTATCGGGAGTGAGGATACTGGCTATTTTGCCGACGTTTCTGAGGAGGAGGAGATGGAGGTGGAGGGAGGAGGGAATGATTGGGGTGGGGTTGTTGCAGATAGGGCGAGGTTGGAGGTACGGACGGGAGGCTCCGAGCCTTGTTTAGGGTTTTTGGGGGACATGAGGGTCTAGAGTTCTCCCCCACAGGCTGGGCTATCATAGGATGGGGGGGTAGAGGGGGTTTAAACCGGCGTTCTGGCGTTCTGGCGTTCTGGCGTTTTTCTTTTTTACTTGGGCCTATATTACTTTCTGGGATACACTTGGGATAGATCTCTTTACTATCTCTATCATACTACCACACTACTTGTAATCCATAATAGAGTGCCCGATAAAGCACTGTATAAATAATAACGGCCTAATTTGAGACGTGTACTCGAGTACACGACACAAACCCGTGTAGGATAAAACGCTGATACGAGATAGTGCAAATGAAACCGAGCAGAGTGTGTGTGCACGCGGATTAGTATGCACGATACCGATACGAGGGTGACGTTACATGAGCACTCCTAGCCTCGTTTTAACTTGGGCGTGAGGTTCCTCCGCTGAGAACATTGTGCTGCTCGTATTGCGGTGGGGGGGGGGGAGATAAAGAAAGCCTCTAGCGATTGGATTTCTGTACATAGGCGTTTTATGCACTCCACTTTTTTTTTTCCACCTTGCATTTAGAGCTTCGACGGTGTATGGAAGGTTGAACTGTGAGGCTAGAATGCGCTTCCAGTCGGCGTATGCATAGTATATGGAGCGGTTGGAGCGGCCAGGGCGGCCAGGTCGAGGGCGGGTGAAGAAGAAGGAGGAGGAGGAGTAGGTTGAATTAAACTTTGGTGGGGAACCCCCCGGACTCTGTTTACAAGTATCATAAGACTGAGTGAGACAAAAGTCGAGTAAAAAGTCCTAATTGTATTAGTGTATCTTCTAGGTTACTCATCTATAAGTTAATATTTCCTTGGTGTAATGGCCCAGTGTGTGTATACACTATGATGATATAAAGTTTGTTGGGTTCCTTTGGTGTTTCTTGAAATCCTATAAGTAAATCTCGGGGTTTATGTTTTCCACCGATATGATGCCCGTGCCCCAACTGAATGCGTTTCAACCCGTCTAACCAAAATCCTATGGTGGGCGAATGATTGATTTCCCGGGAGCTGGATAGAACCCCCTGGGGAAGAAGGAAGGAATAGTTCTATGATACAACTTGCCCGCGGGTCCGCTCAGTAACCGGTACAGTACTGTACAAGTCACGCAAGTACAGTACAGTACAATGCATCACGACAGAATCTCGAGCTATCACTCGCCGTTAGGACAAATCCACAAATCGCTCGACCATATCATATGATTACTCCCCACGAAAAGAAACCCCCATAGAGGACGAAACACCCATTTTTTTCCAATCTCGCCACCGAAATTGCTCCACACATCTTCACCTTCTCGGTTCCGATGCGATAACCCGTATTCCATCTCCCCCATTTCGGGCATAGCATCCAGCGAACCCGCCAAGACCCGGAATGAAAAATTCTCGCCACCATGACAAATTATTTTTTGAGAGAGAATTTTTTTTTCTTTTCTTCTTCCAGAACACACCACCGGTCATGGAGAATATATCTTTCCCCACGTAACGAGTTTTTTCTTCTCCCCACTCTATGACTCCACCTTGTTTTTTTTTCTTCTTTCTTTCTACAGTACTGTACATGTCTCTCTCTCTCGCCCTTCGTAGGGTAGCCACTTTGTACTCGTAGGCGCCCTACCGCCAATATCCACACAGGCAGGTTGGAAACGGTTTCGTTGTCGTCATTGGAAATCCGGTTTGCCTAAATTATTGCCTTGCAAAAATTTCCGTGTGAAGCTCGATGGCCCTTTTTTCATGTGGCGTGGCTGGGGCGTTGTGTGGCGCCAAGACGGTTGACGGAGGGGGCGCGTGGTGTGTTGGCGATGTGGATACCCCTACTCGTACTGTAGAACTTGACGTGTTAATTGGTGCCCTGTTTCACCTGGATAATTTATACCTGATATGGCGGTGTAGCTTGGTTTGGCCACTGCTGGGTGGTAGCAGGGGTTCACAATGTTGATTCATCATAACGCGTCACTCGGTGTGTGTGTGGGGGGAATTTTGAACTGGAGCTATTGTTTGGGCGTTTGGGTGCTAAGATGCATGGAGGATTTGGGGGGCGAGCGGAGCCTCTGGTCGCTAATTGGGGTGTTGGGGCTTTTTTCTAGATTTTGGGCTTCAAGGTGGGATTTTAGAGGCCGTCATGCTAGCACCAGGAATTTAGTGTTGGTTATTAACCTCTAGGTTACCATTTTATCCATTTCGAGGAGCAGGTAAAGGAGCAAGAGGGAGGAGTTCACGTTGATCCTTTGCTCTCTCCCCAGTGAGATCCGTAGTGCTGTATATCTGGGGAACACCTTGAGTAGCTTTCATCATGGGACGCCGACTCTCGAAGGGGACCCTCAAAGATCCAGGAGGACAGCGAGTCCGGGCTCTCTCCAGGCGAGGGGCCTCCAGGCCAACCACTGGCTCTCGTGAAAATCCTCATGGAAAAACGCTAAGCTCGAGACAGGAGACTAGGGGTAGGTCACAGCGGATGCCCCTCGGCATCGCCAGCATGGAGAGAGATTTCTTCGGATGGCGTAGGCGGGAAAGCCTTGAAAGGCTCACCGAGTAAACTTGGGGAGCGGGGCCTTTCTCGACAGGACCTTTCTCAGAGCCTTTGCCAATTAATTTCGGGGCGTTGGCAGTTCTCGGGGTTAGTGAGGAGTGAGACGAAACTGTTTCTCTTGGATAGGTTGTTCTAGAAAAGCTCTGCCAATCAAAACCTGCACGAGGAATTAGCCTTTTTAAGTGACTATACTCCTCCACCAAGGTATAATATTGGTTCAAAAAAAAAACTTCTAGATTATTGAGAATACTGAGGAGAGTAGTGTAGAGGTTTTTTTTGTCAGCACGTATGGGCACTTGGGTTATCCTTATGAGAGTCAGATCTTGGGACAAGTTGTGGGCGAAACTTGGCTGTTAGGTATTTACTATACCTTGGATAGATGGTGCTGTACAGTATGTAGCTGGGAAATACAGCGGCCAACGTTCTCCACTCGTCCACACACTCACACATATGATACCCAGGCTTACATTTCTTTTTTTGAAATTTTGAATTTATCAAAGACCTTAATAGTGAGATATAATCGATTAAAAAGTCGTAGCCTTGCGCAGGTTTTGGATGCCGGGAGCCCTAGATGTAAGCCATCCCTCTCGCATCGGGGGGAATTCAAAAGAAAACACCTAGCCTTTGCCTTTTTGGCTATGCTTCTCTCCGCGAAACGGCTAATTCGCGTTCCACGCGTATTCACGATGATGTGACGCTGGGGGGACCTGGTTGCCCTGTTGATATCGGCGTTTGTGAGAAGGCCCACATAATATAGCAGTGTCTACTGCCACCTGTAGGCAAAGAAGGCCATTGGAGTTGACTCTCGGTCTATCCATGATGAGGATGGCGGTGAGAGCATGCCCAACCGCATCTACCAAGACTGAAGACTCCCCGAGCTCGCAGCCCTGCGCGATCCTGGCTAGGGAGGCCTCACGACGAATGCGAGCTTGTAGCAGTGTGCTGTGCTTGCAGGCTCGGCTTGAGGACAGCTAGGGATCGTTGGCGGGCGTTACGTTGAAGATGCTAGTTATTCCCCTATAATGTTATATTAGGAACAGAGAAGTTTTTGCGCAGCCAGCCGATAGTGATGCTATCGCGCTCTGATTGCCTGCCTGGCCTTCAACAGGGTATGGGAGGGATTGGGGAGAGGCTGGTAGTTCGCGGGGATGCGGATGGCCGCGTCGGTTGCCCGTTAAATGTGATTGTGATAAACTCTGAGGGAGCTCCTGCTTGGGGGCGGATCCTGGAGCCGAACCTCTAAGACTTCAGCCAAAAACCCCCACCCCAAAGGATTGGTGTTGTATCGGCTATCGTAGACTTCCAAGTATCATAGGGAGATTGTCTCCACCGTGGTTAGGGCGAGGTTGAGGTCTGTGTGCACAGGTTAAGCAAGTGACTGCAGTTTTAAGAAATGTCTGTGTAATTTATCCGGGTCTTGCCTATCGCTCAAATTTCCTTTTGCAAAAGTGTTGCCTCAGTTCGGCTTGGCTCTAATCTCTCGCGAAGCGCCGTGAGCCGCTGAAAGGCTCATTGGCTCGAGTAAGAACTTATCACAGCGCCTGCGGCACGTTGTGGCCCGTGTTCACCGCCTTCCATGATACTTAAGCGAGAGGAAGATTGACATCGGATGAGTTGTAATGCGGGGATACATTTGGTTGCCCTCATTTGCAGTAAGATCGGTTCGTACCATGCGCGCATGTGTGTACAGTACAGTACAGTACCAAGTTTTGAGGTATCACACCGGTATGGAAGCGAGGAAAAGACGGCAGGCCCATTTTCTGAACCGCCTGCCATGGCTCCTCTCAACTTTCAGATGCCAAAGCGCATCAAGCTACCCACGGATCCTACCTAACCTTGGGTCAATATAGATTTGCACGTTATGGGGGCTTGGCGCCTTTGGGCGCAACTTACGGTACTGGTATCTGGATACCGGTACTTTTGCAATTGGCGAGTAATATCGCGTGCCAGAGTCGCTAGCAATTCTCTAATGATCTCCAGGAATATTAGATTGATACTTGGGGAGATATTTGAAAGGATTTTGCACTCTACTATCAAAACCCCCCCCTTTTTTTTTGATGCTCTTGTAGCGTCTACACTTGTTTTTCAGCTAGGACTTTTTGGTTGTGGGCGTGATATGAACGGTCCTTGACCTACTTGAGTATATTCGAGTACAGCTTGACTGCGGTACTATACCGGTATCGTCCCGAGAGGGATGTAGTAATAGGCGATAATTAAGCTCGCTAGACCCGATCTCTCTGCTCTTTGTATGATACATATTTGACAAAAAGAGAAATATCTACACACCTGAGGTGGAGCCGCGCACCCGAGGGCCATTCCCGTCTTCGAAACCAACAGCCGACCTGGAAACCAGAGATATTCTCAGCTATTACTGCGTAACGTACACACAATGTCATCATAACGGTCCAATATGCATTGGGGACACGGGAGGGGTTTTTTCCCAACCTCCTCTCGTCCCCGAGAGCTTCTAGGGTTCCAATTTTTCCAACTACAGTCCAACCGGCTTCTTTTCGGGGTCTTCCTCGCTCTGATCCTCGGGGGACCTACAAGCTTTAAAATCGGAGTATGTGTGTAAAACATTTCGTATGACGTTTAGGCCTAAGAGAACGGCTGAACAGAGGAGTAACCAATATACTGCAGTCTTGGGTGAGTATAAATTTCATACATAGCGAAGGCAGTCTATCTCGGAAAGGAACGGATGAGCCCATGGCCATAGACTGGGGAAAAAGGGAGAAAACGAGACCCTCACGCACCATAGATGATTACCGTGGTTGAGACCAGCTCATTTCCCGAACCTTGGGCGCATATCCTGATGGAGTTGTTCTGCGGAACGCTTTCTACATTTAGATTTATTGCTTGTATTATAGCTCCGAACCCAATGGGCGATGGGTTAGGGGAGGCAATCGGCAACGCGTTTTTCGACTGGTCTTTTAAACTATAGAGTTAGCAACTGGGGGAGATAGTTGTCAACAGTGGACTAACCGGGCACTTCTTCGGTCTTCGGTGGGGGAGACTCTCCCGGAGTCGGAGTAGCGCTCGCGCTTGTTGGCTGAATACTGGAATTGTTGGTTGGTGAGGGTAGTGTAATAGCACCGCTGGGGGGGTGAGGGTACGCAGCTGCGAATCGGCCAATTACGGTCATTGCAAAAATGAAGGCAAAGGGGCTCATAGTTCGTGTAGTAGCAAAAATGCTTTGGAGACAAGTGGCACAGGACAGGATTTGTGGGTTCTGGACACTTGACGAGAGAGGGGGGTTTAATAGAACCTGATTCATCGTCGTTTCCCCATCTACTGATTGTTCACTGGAGGCGTGGTGTTGCGCCTGTCAGGAATCAACGAGGGCAACACGACAGCACGGTACCGCATCTGGATAGAGTCTGACATGACCAGAACGGCTGGGTGACGGATAGGGGTCAAGCAGCAGCAGAGGTTTATTTCTTTTGTCATCATACAAGTACCTAACTTACAGGCATATGAGTGAGGAAAATAGCGTAGTGGGACATGGCCAGTCACACACCAAAATAGGGAGTTTGCGCACATTGATAGAGCTGGGGTGAGACCGATTTCATATACTGGTCCTATTAGTTCTTTGCTTTTGATCTCTTTGTTTGGGAATACTGGTACTCGTATATCGAATCTAGCAGATAGAAGGGGAATCATTTGACAAGAACTTTCTAAAATCTATGTGGTAACCGAAGCTAAATACCAACAAAGTGTCTTAAATTTTAATATTTTTGGGCGGTTGATGATATGATTGCCTGTACTCCGAGTACCCCTCTGCTCCTAGGGGGGGGGAGTACTGTACTTGTACCGTGTCCTACAGCTCGAGATGTCTTACTTGCTTGTCTTTGGCTGGCGCAGGACCAAGGCAGGACCAGGGCAGCAGTGAACAAGGTGTGAGGAAGATGCAGGCGTATCATAAGTGAATTGGTAAAAGTAGGGTAACAAAGGGATACCTGGTGGTTGTATCATACCGATCCCTGTCCCCCGTTCTTCAGCCTGCCCGTATGCCCGCTGAGATACTCGAGTATCATATTCTTTAAAAGTTTTTGAAAACTGACCTACTCGGGCGCAAATCAAAGATTGGGAACCAAAAGTCGTGATTGCAACATAGATATTGATGTCACTGCGTCCCGATCTTTAATCTGTGCCTGAGTATCTGGTATCTGAAAATCGCGATCGTTCCAAAATTTCCCGCGAAGCTAAGGGTTGGGTATAAGGGAGTTGGCACGATTACCGAGCAGGGTATTGGTGGTGATTTTGGTCATGCCCCCTGCACCCTAACATAATTCTACGCCTGACTCTCGCACCTGATTGGTCACCGTGCGCCCCTCTGTCACTGTCTTGACTTTGGGATAGTTCACAATGATAGGCGGGTTGGTGTCACAAAGGACGAGATAACTGCGAAAGACTGGAAACTAACGAGTTTTCACGACAAAAATCACAGGTACGGTAGTGGATACTGACCATGACGCCCAACAGCAATTATGGGGTTATAATGGGTATCGTAGGAAGTCAAAACTAGAGCCTCAAATGGCCCAGTTATAGGGGTTTGCTGCACCTACGGGGGGAAAAATATCTGCCTTCAATCTGGATTGGGCGATAAGCATACTACGCCAGAGCGGAATCAAACGAAGCGAATGATGTGGTTTTTCATTTTGAAGCACGCGCAGAGTGACAACAATTCAAATGGCCTGTGGCTCCAGGCGGAGGCAGATTTCATGGCGGACCCCAGCATAGAAAATGGGGACTGGATAGGGCTACCCATGCTAGATCCCCTACATATGGCCTAAGGCGGGACAGCCCGCCACGGAGGGGTTCCTGAGCGGTGCTCTTTTGCATGGGCTCCGGAGCGGGAAATTGGTTTGGCCAGGATTTGCGGTGACACTGCACTCCTGCGACAACACAAATCTGCGCAAAGGAACGGGAGTGGTTCTTCGAGGTGCAGAAGCATTGGTTCACTTCCCCAACTTCCGCTTGACCGGCCAATGATAGGCGCCACTTATCGGCGCCATGGGTCGTTCCAGAGGTCGCCTGAGAAGAACCCGAACATTGGAGTCCAAATTTTGTATCGGCGGTCAGACACGCACAGACAATTTGCCATACAAATCTGTCATCCCTCTAATTCGGGTTCTAAATGCCTGTAACTTGTACTCCCTCCACTCCCGATACGATGACGCTGTCAATCCACTGAATCCCTTATAATGAGAGAAGAAGATAAACATGCGTGGGACACCCGAGTCTTCTGTTGTGGGGAAAATAAGGGGCACAAAAGGGTACTATACAAAGGGCCAGGATAATTATGGTAAACTTTCATTAGCAAGGGTTATGCGAATGACTTACGCCTGGCTCATTGACCCGCTTAAGGGCATAACTGACAGCACCTGATTACCAGTAGTGTACCACTCACGGTCGAGTGATACCCCATGCAAAAGAAGTGATCCATACCAGTTTTCTCATAAATTCTAGAGTCGGATGCCCCCCCCCAAAAAAAACGGATTCAAGTTCCATGGCAATTCCGAAAGGACAGCTAGAGTATTCAATCATGTGATCGAAGAGTCGAATTGGTAAAAAAAAAAATGCGCACCACCAATAACCAGGCATTGGTTATTGCTAAAATTTCTTTATCGCAGTTAGGCTACCGCCTGCAACGCTGCTGTATCAAGCACTTGCGTGCCAATATATTAGAGCCACCCCGAGAGTGGAATCTAGTGCGCACTTCTAACGCGCAGAGACAGGCAGACAAGAGTGCCCATCACATCTCGATTTCCGGGGCCTTTCTCAAAGGCCCACAACCATATGCCGATTTTTTCCAAACATTCGGGGTACAGCCACATGCGCAAGGCTCATCAAAAGAGAGTCCCCCAAGGTCCAACGCATGGTATCTGGTTCAAGTCCCGAATCGTGAGGGAACCACAACCGATGACTCCCCGCAGACATTGAGAACGACCCTCCCATATTTCAGTTGGCTAAACCCGAGCACGATATACATCTCCGCCCATAGACTGCCGTTGAAAAGGATTATGCCAATTTTCCGGTTGCCAAAACAACATTTAGGGCGTATAGGACTCTGTAAAATTAACTTTGGTAACTCAAGGGTTCCCGTTCCTGTACTTCATTGCTGCAGAGATCTATCATACAGGGTATGATAGGAAGTGAACCCGTCCAAAAAAGCCTTTGGCCCAATCCCTTAACGGCCTAGCAGTCTCCTCTCCGCACATTTCCGTAGTGGGGGTTCACTAGAGAGCTCCGAGTGCCGTACTGCGGATACCGAGAACAGCTCACCAGCCAATAACCCAAGAATAGTACTGTATCATACCGCCTAGGCAAATTGGCACAGCCATAAACTGCCGACATACGTTTTTGGGCAAATACAGTTGGGACAGTGCACACTGACACGAAACAAAACGGGACAAATTTCTTTGCAGCTTTAGTTAAGGGACTTATTTCCTTTCCTACAGGCTTTGTCGCAAAATTCTCAACCCGTGCCATACTGTACTGTATGATACTGTATATCCCTATCTACCCTGCATAATTTCGAACCTCGTGCTGTATTAATACCTGGTATAGGTTAATACAGCGGTTAGGTGACGATACAAAAACCGATTTTTGATTAACAGAGTATGATACTGTACTATTGAGACAAGAGAAAAGCATCTCGATTGATCAAAAAGGTTGGGGGTAAACTGAGCCAAAAGTCCACAAGTGATAGCTGCAACATTAGCGAAAGCTGACAGGTGCAAAAGCCTGGGGCAGATAGAACCGACATTGACAAAAATGGCGAATTTTTGGAACGGAGAATGCTGTGCTGACGGCTGGCCTTGCAGTATTGTGCAAAGCGTCTAACGCGTGTACGATATCACACCCATCTAGGCGCGCCCATGTAGTAGTTCCTGGATTTGTGGACGGTATAGGGTTCTAATCGCTGAAAACGGATTTTGGAGAGTTGCATGTTCAACTCTGGTGCTGGTTGAATCTTTTTCTTATATTTTCAATGCTGATATAGGCTGTGAATTACTCTTGTGATTATACTTGAATATAACTTCAAAATACCATACTTCAAGCAATATTTGAAATTAATTTTAACATTGTAAAGTATGAGAATCTGATGAAAAAAAAAACACAATGTTATTATGACCTGGGGTTAAACGCTTTATCACGCCACGGCTCAGGAAATCGCTTTTACATATTTAGAACTCTTTACCCATATTCAAATCCAGGTATTAAATGGCTTTCACCGAGATAGTTACATGCTTTAGATGATTTGCACCATAGTATGATAGGTTTGATGAGGTTTCTTAGAGGACTCACTCTGAAATCCGAGCATTTGTAAGATGTGCCCGTTCCAATCATGGGGGTAATGCCACAGGTGGCAATTCCGGCCCGGCGGCTTCATCTGTAAGTTTGATAGCTACGATAAATTTCATCGAATAATCACACCCATTTCCAATCACACGATGAGACTAATGACCCTCCAGGATAACCTTGGCAACCCTAACCCCCACAGCTGGCCTTCCCGTAGGATACTTTTCTTGCCCCGGCGGTTTACACGGGCAGCGAGTAGGGTATTATACCATAGATACTGACACAAGGTGCGGGGGGGGGGGAGTGGTGGCCGGAAACTTGGGGTCTGGGGTTCCACCGAAAACCCCGGTGATAAAGGCCAAACCCGCTAGGGTCGCCCGGGACGGTCCGTTCATGGAAAGGACCATTGAGAGACGGGAAAGCTAGTATGATATCATACAACAGATGCACGAGGGGAAATCTTTTCGTTCGATAATTCCTTTAGGCGTGGTGGGAATGTCCTATCACAATATTATGCGATTCTCCTATCATACCTGCACAAGACAATCATCGGAAATCAGCTTGTAAGCCAACACCAACGGCCCGTATCCTAGCCAGGGCCAAAATAAATGGCGCCTAAAGACACTTGGTAGTCTTAGATTTTAACTGTTCTACTCATTTTCACCCACCGGCACGCTTCACTCGGGACTCCGCTCTACCTACCTACCCACAAGGTCTAGATAAGGATATACAGTAGTATCAAGAATGTCCCGTTGGATGTTACCTTCATTCTGATAGCACTCTGTTGGACGAACGCATCCGCGTTTTTCCTCACCGGAAAGCCGTTAAAATAGTGCTCGAATAATACGGTGCTGAGCGTTACCGTATCGTGCACCGCTTTCACCACCTCGCAAATTGTAGCTATACTGTGTAGTAATTGAGAACACTATCTCGCAGTCTGATATTTGATCCCGAGCAGTGGTACTTTTCGCCATAGGAGCACAGGTTGCCGAAATTGGTGATTGGTTAAGCCCCTTATAACAAGTGGATTCCAGCCATCGAACCCGCAGATTGCGGGATGGTTAGACAAAAGACCTAAAGATGAGGCTTTGGTAGCATGTCAGGAGAGTTGTGTGCAGGTAGGTTCTCCCGAGGAAGAGCCAAGTTAGGCCCACGATATTCTTTTCCAGGAAATGCCGGGGGTTAATTGTGCTCTGTATCATACTTTGGAAGCTATAACGGGTTTATCTCCCTCCCGCGTGTCAAGTGTGAACCCTCCATATCTCTCTTACATCTCAGCTAATACCTGGAGCCTTTTTTTCCACACTGGCCGGTCTAACGGCGTCTGTTAAGTTCATCATAAGTTACCATAACGTATCGTATCATACAGTACCCTCTCCAAACCTATCGCTCAAATCCTACAACGAACTGGAACGGTCTGTCAGGGCTGTTGTCGCAAAGAAATAGATAGTGAAAACGCTTACTCCACCGGCGTCGGTGATTGGGTGGTAACCGTTCCTTGCTGTCGTTGCATGGCTATCATCTTGCCACCTTATCCGGCAAACTTGGTATTCATGTCACCCCTGGCGTTCATAATTTCCTAGGACGCAATACTGCTGGCTGAACCAAACTTCCCCACATGGGGATACTAAGAACAAACCTCCGCTAGGCCAGCGTATCGATCGATTTCCAGGTCAGTAAGTACGAGGCTCAGCCGGAAAGGTAAACCATTAAACCATTCGTTTGCCAGCCAATTTCATTACCAAGGGCAACAAGATCAAACATGCAATTTCCTACCATCAGGTTCCCTTGCTTTCACCGCAAGGTCCTAGCTTTCCAGTGCCGTTCGAATCTTCACCAATACAAATATAGAGGCTCTGTTAATGAACGAATGAACCGGTTGGTGGTCTCATGTTTCTATCAATGAGCCAAAGGGGAAAAGCCTTTACTCCAAAAATTGCCAAATGGGATCCGACATTTTAGCATTTGATCTGGTTGGAATAGGCACGTCCTCCGAATCTACTGTGGTGGACCAGGGCTAAACCATGGTTATGGGGCATGCTGTGATCAGGCATAAGTGGAGGATTGTTATTCATGGGATATTGGTATTGGTTTCGTTTCGTTTATACCGCTGCCATTGGGCATCGGGCGTCGGGTGTATGGTTTACCTTTGTCGTCCGCCCTCTATGCAGGTTGGCATAGGGTACGATAGTTGGTTTATTTTATCCCGCCACTTGTGTCGCTCAGCATAGAACATCGGCTTTAGGGATTATGATGGCTCCGGACAACTGGGGATGGTGGGTGGAAACATGGGACCCGTTTGTAGTGTGGAACTTTCGTTGCCCGCAACCTGGTTCGGCGACGAACAACGAAAAAGGGCATAAGAGGTGAATCGGGCAGGATAGAAGAAATATGGCTGTGGGAGAAGAAAGGGGGACATCAGGAAATACCGAAAACAGCTACTATGGGCATACGTGGACAATTACGCACTAGAGCACGCTAGTATCGAAAAATTTGCCTGATTTAGTGTGCACTTCTGTGGAGCAGAAGTCAACAAAATACTGCACCTCACATTGGACGCGAGTGATCAGGCATGAACAGGGTGGAGCATCACCTTTGAGGACGCTAACCATACGAGCCGACCCAAGGTTCTGAACGGAATCATAGGAGCAGAGACTGAATGAGCAGGTGTAGGATTTGGGATTGAAGTGTTGATCGCTCCTAAAGAAGGTGATATCATAATAATTCGGAAAAGGGGAGAATGGAGAAAGGGGAGAAGGGGGGAATGCCCTAGAGGCGGTCCTACGGACATGAGAGTGACCCAAGCAGTCACTAAATGTCACTCGAGGTGCGGAGTTTTTGTCGGAGCATAAAAGACGATTTTCAACGCAAGGCCCAGTTTACACCAAGAACAACAGTGCCCAAACAGAATTCATAAATTCCATAGGGAATGGGTCAACAATGCAGAACTCGGTTACCTCAAGCAGACAACAATGGATAACCCCTCCAACACGCTCTCCCACCCGACCTTGGTATCACTAGTTAATACCACCAAAAAATCACAAAAAACCCACTCCAAAACCAATTCTGATAACATTCCCATATATTGGGGGCGATACCGGGCCATCCCCCCGGCAGGGTTTCCAAGTTTTACATTGGTAATTCAGGGTCAAGCCCCCCCCCCACATCCCGAAACCGGAATTAGGAACCCACACAACCACCAACCATCCCAGCCCTAAACATAGTCGCAGCCAAACAAGGAACTGCAAAACGGATTGCGATCACCAGTCATCACTCGAGCATGGAACCCGCACCCCTCCGGGCAAGCTAAGGGGGGGGACAGAACTCGTATTCTACGGGAATCCATTGGTATCATACTCGCATATTGAAACATCATGACAAGGGATCCGGTGAGATTTTGCTGCAGCATGCTTTCCGCCCCGCGGAGGGAGGAAGCGCGGACATGTAATCTGACAGCACGTACTGGTCGTTCCCTTACCCGCTGGGATTCGGTCAGTGGATTTTCCGGGATATTGGTTTATGGTACTCGTAGAGAGTTAGCGGCGGTTAGGAGAAGGAAGGAGGAAAGCTACTGACTGAGGCGCTTACCAGCCTGTGAACTCACGGTAAATGGCTTTCCAGGAGTTTGATGACGGAAGCCAATTACTATACCCACCGTGATACCGAGTCTAGGGGAGTAATCCCAGGAGAGAAAACACCCTAGAAATTGATCTCGCATCACAACTTGATATCCCATAATCGCCTCCAATTACTCCAG
The DNA here is from genome assembly GCF_000151645.1 of Tuber melanosporum. Taxonomy (NCBI): domain Eukaryota; kingdom Fungi; phylum Ascomycota; class Pezizomycetes; order Pezizales; family Tuberaceae; genus Tuber; species Tuber melanosporum. The sequence goes on from NW_003298766.1 coordinate 777,980, forward strand.
TTACTCTTGATCCTTCAATCCAGGCTTTGCTAATAATGATCCTAGATACAGCCAATACGCAAACACCCACCTTATCCAACACCGGCAAAAGCCATACCCTTCCTTCCAAAGAACCCCCATAACCGGCAGCTAAAAAGGTACACACCTCCTGCTTTTACCCTTACCCCACGCACGCGCTCGCAATAACGTAGATACACCATCGCAATCCCTCCTAAATAACACAACAGTACGAGTACAACTCAAAATACTTGAAACCCGTTCCGCCAAAACCAAACCAAACCAAAAAAAAAGAAAAAAAAAAGAAAAAAAAAGAGTATGTAACCCCCATAGCAACCCGAGACTCCCCGGCGCAAGGGATCGGACTACATACCGGTTTCTCGAAATTTTATGCAATCCCATTTTACCGGTTATGCCAGAAGAAGCGATACGCCACTACCGGTAGTATGATGACTGCACAGTCTGGCCGCCCACGCCTGACTAGCAGATAGACAGACAAATTCCACGACAATCCCTTTTGTTTGTCACCTTTTTTCCGCCGCCGCCTTCGCCGTGAACTACCCGGTTCCTAACGAGCACTCGAGCGCAGATGCAGTCGAGTGGAAAAGCCGATGGTTCTCACGGAGAGGGGAGATTTATCGGAGTGGTGGGGAGGGGGGGGTGTTAGAAGTTACCATGTTCCTTCCTGTATGGCACCGGGAGAAATTTCCGGGAATTGCCATGATACCTCAGTACGAGTACGGTAGCATTTCGGACCGGACGGATTCGCAAGTGCGCCGGTGCCGGGTTATCATACGAGTACGGTAGGTAGACTATAGGAATCCGGGTGGTAATGAGCCATGATGTTATCTTTTTTTTTCTTTTTTTTCCATGATAATTACTACCAGTATTGACGTTTTCAGCGGCCGGGTCCAAGCAAATTCGAGGGAGAGAGAGAGAGGGCAAAAGCCCTAGCTAACCATCTAACCGAGGAAAAGAAAAAAAAAAAAAAAAAAACTGTGATAACCGGCTCAACCCAACCGAGCAACGAACTTGGAACCCGAAGAATTGTCCAATGGGAGGGGGGGAATGAAAAATGGTTTGCTGCTGCTTTTCCCACTTTTCCATGCGAGCACATGCCGAAGCCGTCTTGAGCTCTTCCTCTCGGGTGATTTCCCGAGAGGGGTCTGTACCCGATATCCAATCGGTATACCATTCTCACCCCCCTCCTTTTCATCCTCCTCCTCCTCCCCTCCCTTGTATGATTAAAAAGAATTGCCCACCGCACGCACCAGCTTACGAGGTTTAGACTAATTACCCTTTTGCCTGTGGAGTGGGGAAGAGAAGAGAAAAAGAGGTTGTCCTTTTTTTTATTTTTTTATTTTTTACTCACTCACGCTGTTCAGCATACTGGTAGACTACGATCTATCTCACAAGCTATTGCTCGTATAGCAAGCAAGCAATTGCTCCCTCCTCCGCACTGCAAGTGAGCAAGTAACACCAACCTCGAGTACTCGGTGTACTGGTGCGGTACTGTACACTACAGTACTCGAGTACTGTACACACATACCCATACCACCACATTCATTTATACACGTAAAAAACCCCACCCCACTAGACCAGATCCTCCATCTCCCTTTTGTTTCGCCCCCGCGCGTGACGGGATGAACCGCAGCACGATAACTGGCAGGTCAAGGGAAGAAAGAAAGACTATGCATCACAAAAGATCACTCGGGATCCATCATCCATCACAACGCAAAACCAAGCCAACAGACCAACCCGACCGAGCCGACGGGCCAACCGGGTGATGCCCGTTTATCCATCTATCCACAAGCTCCTCCTATTCGTGCACAAGATGTGTGGTGGGGTGACGATAGATATAGTGAAGAGAGGAGGGGAAAAAAAAAAAAAAAGGACAAGGTATCATAGTGTAATAGTGTAGTGTATCGTACGGTATCGTACCGGTAACGGCGCTCCGCGGGGGAGGAGGAGGAGGGGGGGGAACCCAAAGAAAAACTATTGGTACTGGCGGAAGATTGTGAAGTGTTCACTTCCCACTCCTGCTCCCCTCTCCGTTGGCGAGATGGGTGGTCGGGTAAGATGGGTATACATACAACGCCGGTACTTCCGAAGCGGAGGGGGGGGATAGATGGTGATGATGACGCTAGCCAACGGAGAATAATAATTTTTTTCCGCACCGGAGCATCAAGTACGTATGATGCTGCTGAGTGCCATATCGTGTACTGTACGGCAATATCAACGAGCAACCGGTACTCATAGAAGGCATAATAACATCATAAGGCGCAACCATCATCATCATCATCACAATACTTAGTAAGCCGTTTCTCCTCCGCACGCGTATGCGTTAAATTTAGAATAGCGTCATCGATAACTTGTTCAGCATGAGTTACAGTACCGGCAGCCCGGCGTACTACGTACTCGAGCACGGTACCGTACTGGAGTGCCTTACTCCCGAACCTGATGGATGACCTGTGGTATGTACTAGTACAGTACAGTACAGTACTCGCTGACCGACCCGGCCGGATGACTTTTGTTATACTGTACAATACTCTACTCCACTGTACGTGCGGCGCTCACTTGGGGGGAAGGAGGGGGGGGATGAGATCATGTCAACCAACCTATCCCAGCAGAGTGCGGTGCAGTGCAGTGCATACTGTGGTTCGGACGCATGACAACTCTTTTTCACCGTACTGTACTGTTCCAGTTACTGTAACGCAAATCAAGAGAAGCTCAGCATGGGATCTTTTCTTCTTGCCAGCATGATTACTGCGGTAGTTAGGAGTATGGACGGGCGGGTGTGTGTGGGGGGGGATGGATGGGAAAAACCCACCTTATTCAGTCGATCGGAGGCGCGTTGAGGAGTGAGATATCGTGCCCTCCCCACCCCCTTTATATTTACACTTTTTTTTTTTTTTTTTTTTTGCTGGGGACCGTTGTTGCTTGGGGTTCGTTTGTTGATGCTTAGCTTTGGATAAGCTATATGTTTGTCGTGTCATAAATATCATGAATTGCCATAGCTTTTTTCTTTTTCTTTCTCTTTTTTCCCCTCTCCTTGGTTCATTCGCTGAGAGCTTGACCGGAGCTCGGAAATATACTCGGAGTGAGGGCCGACAGGATAAGGAGGAGGGAGGTTGAACGAATCTACCGAGTCTTTGTGCTACCCTCTTGAGCCTCATTTGTCTAGAGTGTGATAAGTTATCATACGTTTTGGCAACCACGCTGCACAGATGGGAAGCGAAGGGAAGGGAGGGGGTTAGAACACGAAACGAATCTCTTTTTTTTTCTTTTTCTTCTCGGTTTCCACGTTTTCATTAGGGCTAACGTACTCGTACAATACCAAATCGTGCCTATCAAATATCGGTACGGCAGTGGTCAAAATTTTGGCCTCCAACAAAAAATGGGAAAATTTACTCACAATGAAAGAAAAAAAAAAATAAGGCGAATCATCATTTTCGGGATGGGAGAAGGACACTCGCTGCCTGCGCGTGTTCCAACCAACACCTTATCAAAAAGATCCGATACGATGCACACATAACCATTTCGCCATCTTCCCTATGATACCCCGGTACCGTCCGCATCATACTCACCACCTCCTCCTCTTCCTCCTCCTCCGGTAAGCTACGAGTAAGATCTAATTTCAAACCATCTTCACAAGTCGCCGAAAATGGGAAAATTCCTCAGCCCGACACGCACCACTTGCGGGTAGACAGTCGTGCAACAGTTTCCCCGCCCGCTCTTTTTCTCTCTCTTTTTTTTTTTTTTTCCTTCCCCTCGAACATGAATGGCCCAAGTCATCCAGCCACAAGAAACACACGAGTGCTCAGGTTACCGAATACCGAGCCCTTTAGCCCCCCCTTTCGCCCAGGGCTCCCCTGCCCTCTTCCTTCGCCCCGGGGATGTGCGATGGAGTGTGAAATGGAGGAAGGCAGACATAAAACGCGAAACACGATTAAAGGGTCCCCGGTACCGGCCGCCGCGGTAATGGTACAGTAGATTGGTAATCGTTTAAGTAACTCACCCTAGCCCTCCTAGGGTGATCTGTGATTGGACGGGGTTGGATCGTTCGGTCCGTTCATCCGTCGCTCCCGGGGTGATTCAATGACAAACACCTCGGGTTCCATTAAATTTGTCTTTGACATTTATTTTCTATTTTCTATTTTCTTTTTTTTTTACGGCTGGGTGCATTTCAACCTAATTCCACATCCGGGAAGATGGTCAGCAACAATAATCATATTGATAACGGCGTGTTGTTGCTGTCATTGTTATTGTCAGTTGCCGGGCTGTTGGAGTTGCCTTTGTGCGGTATGATACAAACGGTTTCGCTGGCGTTCAATGTGCGAATGAACAGCACCGGTAGATGATGCAAATAGCCGGGTGAGAAAGTATCGTGCTGGTCTAGCTAATGATGAGGGGGGAGGGAAACAGGGCAAGACAACAGAGGAATGCACCTCATTAATGGGAGAGCGCATGATGTCCGGCCGCGCGGCGAGACGATGGGCGCGTGGCCGGGATTGTTCTGTTTGAAAAAAAAAAAAAAAGCCGTCTACCGGTATTCTTCCATTCTCCCCCTAATTCATTCAATTCACTGTAACCAGTGAGCTCAATCATGCTCGGAGGTTGAAGGAAATGGAAGGGAGGGAGGAAAGGGGGAACTTTTCCTTATATCTCTCCCTTCCCTTCCGGTTTCTCATGTTGAGTGTTCCGTTTCGTTTCTCCCGAATCAGATATCGAAGGAAGGGGTCCACCTCCAAGGGGGGAAAAGAGAAAAAAGAAAAAAAGGTTAACCGTGGATCTGAATCGTGTCGTGCAAGACGACATCTTATAAAGTGATACAAGTACTCGAGTACAAGACAAGCATGCTTGATTGATCTGCGCATGATGATTCTGATGTGTGCGTGCCTATTATGATGATTGCTTTTTTCCCTGTTTCTTTCTTTCTTCCTCCCTTCCTTTCCCTTCGGGATGTGCCTGCGCTGGGTCTTGCTTGTCCCGTTGGCGCTCGGTTGGAGCGATTCAACAAATTTTGCCATTTCCATTCGAAGCCACTTCCCGTTGACCGGGTGGGGCCCGTTCAGCGTGAGGAGCTCTTGCTTGCCTGCCGCGACTCGGGTTTAAATTTTTTTTTTTCGCAGACTTCATTGCCTCAAATCCAAGTTTCCCTACATGCCGTATCCTGTCCAGTCGTATGGCAAACCGCCGCCTTATTGTACGAGTACGGTAATCCTCATCCAGCTATAGGGTGATATGACACTACCTAGCGCCGTATCATCCATAATACAAGTACTCTAGCAACCGGTACGGTGATGTAGTAATAATGATGCACCAGAGTCTCCGATCCGAATTGCTTCCGTTCCCTTTTTCCCATCGCCGCAAAAAAAAAAAATTCTTTCCCGGCTCGACAGCGCCTTTGGGTGAGGGGTGGCAAGGGTTGGTGGTGGTGGTGGTGGTTGTTGTGGCACTCCTTGTTATTGTGTCGGGAAGCTGCCTATGATGTGCCAATGCCTTTGCCTTTGCCTTCGGAACGGGAAAACCAACCGGCAGAAAGAGCAATCGAGCCTTCTGCAAACGGACGGAACCTGATACGGTATCGCACCGTCGTTCTTTCTTTGTGGGTGGGGTGGGTTATCGTAACACCGGAAAGGTCCCGGAAGGCGGCCGCGCTCTGCAGCTGTGGAGTTTTTCTTTTCTTTTTTTCCCTCTTCTTTTCGTTTTCCTTCCTTTTTTCTTTTCGGCCTTTCCTCTCTTCCTATTTCCTTCCTTTTCTCCCCCGTTCCCTTGGCCTTTCATGTACGGTGCTGCACGATTGGTCGTAGGAACAGAGTAAAACATACTCGTATCATAGTTTCCTCCCCGAGAGAAGGATTGGGGTATGATAGCATATACTGGTAATATCATAGGGTCGGGTTCCTGTCAGGGGGGAGAGGGGGTTTGGGAGCGGGAGATGTGTGTGATGGGGAAAAGCAAATACGGTACGGTAAGGTGATCCGGAGAAACCAAGGAGATACATATCATGGCTACCGGTGGAAGGATAAACAGTGATGCAGATGATGCTCGGCATATGTAAGTGTGTAATGTTCATATTGCACCAGTATCTCGGCTCATGACGGGAGCTCTGGAGACAGGACTTCGCTACTTGTACCATATTCCTCAATCTCGGCTGAGAGAAAAGGATAGAAGGGGGGAAAAGGGGAAAAAAGAGGAGGGATTGTGGAGAGAGGCGCTGTGCCGAGGTATCGACGTGGATTTGTCACCCATTGATCGATGAGGGCAGATGGTGAGGGGGACTCAAAGGCTATGTTCCCATGCTCGAGCGCATACTCGAGTGCGAGTATAGATACAGTACCGGTACTGTGCGAGTGCTGGTATGATACATACACCACGGCACTTCGTGTTGATAACCTATCATGGATGAGTACGAGTAGGCTGGCCCGTGACACAAATGTTCCCTTGCCTTTCTCCCCGGCTTAACTTACGGCATGTCGTTGTTGCTTGCATTGTCACTCCTGGGGCTGATTCCGTGTTGGCCGGCAAACCCCTACCGGCAGTCCAACAAATTTAGCTATCATCACCTCACAAGCACCAGCACCGGCACCACCAGCACCACCACCAGCACCACCACCGCTATTACCACCACCACCACCACCACCACCGCGTAACCACCACCTCCAACCATCAGTGCCATCACCCCTCCCCTAACCTTCATCATTTTCTTTCCCGCCCGCCCGCCCCGGCGTGTCCCAATTAGTTCGTTTCTCCGACTGGGCGAATGCCTCAGCTCCGTCTTGGAAGATCTATGGGGGTTGGCGGTAGGCGGTTGGCTGGTCCCATCGGAGAGGATATAGCCGATGCTGGCAACCGAGAATTTAGGGGGAACGCCAGAGGCGAGGAGGAGAGAAGGAAGGAGGGAGCAAAATATCTTTCCCCCCCCCTCCATTTATTTTTAAATTATTTTTGCACCAGAAAACAATAATAATAATTTCATTCCTCTGGCGAGCCGGAGTGCCGACACCTCCGAGGGGGGGAGGGAGCCAGCAGGAGGCTTAACCCCCCCTCCCCCCCTACAAATCCTTTCCCTCCTTCTCCCTCCTCTCTCGTGTTGCCCGGTGGATTGGGGGAGAGGAAAAAAGGAATACATAAGAAATAATGCGAGGTCCGGCTAGAGCGCTAATTAAAAATGTATTGTTATTATTATCACCTTTTTAACGATATCTTACGGGATATAATTACAGGGCATATAGTGAGGCTGGCAAATAATGTTTTTGTACCAAAAGGCAAGAGTAAAAAGTACTCGTACTGTACTCGTACAAAGTGAGGGGATGGAACAGAAGGAAAAAAAAAAAAGGGGGGGAGATCCGGCACAAACAAGAGGCGAGGGAGAATGGAAATTTTTAGGAGTAAAACATCCCCGAGCTCAGTAGTAATACCGTGTCGTTGTGTTATGCGGAAACAATTTTTCGGACCCAGATATCACCAGGGAGAGGGAGAGGGAGAGGCAGAGGGAGAAAGCATAGTTTACCGGTAGTAGCAATAAGCAGGTAACAGGGAGTTCAGTAGCACGACTTAGGTGGGTGCAGGATATTTACGGAGGCTGTGATAGTTACACGACTCGGGTTCAGAAGGACTCTATGCTGGGCCACATGGAAGGAATGGGCCTTCGGTCGGCATGTCTGTCTGTGGGTGCTGTGCTCTGCGCTCTGCATTGTGGGCTCAGAGTTACTGCCTATCTGTCCATCGGTATGTTTGGTTGGCTGAATTGGGGAGGGTGGAGAAAGGTGAAAAGGAAGGGAAGGGAATGGAGGGATGGATGGGTGGATGGATGGCGGAGTGGGCACGGCAATGTCCTGTCGCCCTGGTGAACTCGCCCTGGTGAACTCTTCCGGAATGTGAATTGAGGCAGAACGAAAAAGCGTTCAAGCAGAGTGAGAGGGTGTGGATTAGTCCAGTGGCGGGATGTGAAGTAAGTGGCATTACAGCAAAATATGTCAGCGGGAGAGAATGGGTATGATATGAATGATTGAACGAGCGAGTGAATGGATGGATGGGAGGGAGGGAGTGCTGGTACAGTATGTGCCCTGTTTCTTCTACATATGGGAGTTGCGCCCTATGTACGTACCGATGATACCGGCACAGGGAGCCACCAAAAGATTTCAAGAAGCCAACGGGATCTGAACCCACGCATAACCTTTGCCCTTCCTTCCCCGTCCCTATTCCCTATTCTCCGCCGCTATCCTAACCTCCCCCCCATCATCCCATCCAATCCACCCCCCTCCTTCCCTTCCCTTTCCTCACCAACTCACCCAATCCTCTAGGCACGCAGTAGCAGCTTGCCGACCAAAACCGGAGGCCTCCCCCGTGTGCGTCCGCCTGACCTTAGACCGGCATCTCCGTCTCCCTTCCTTCCCTCCTCTTCCCTTCTTTCCCTCGATCCACCCCCTTCCTCCCTCCCATTCCACACTTTTCCCCTCCACCTCCACAACATTTTTCCTTCATCAACATACCTTCACTCGATAGAGCACTGTTGTTGTTACGTTGTTCAGTTTTGGCCTACCCGCGAGTACCCTACTCCGAACCTCCATCAACCACACCTGGGAATACGAGTACCGCATTGAATTTCCTCCTTGGAATCCCTTCTTTGGTCGTCATTCGCAAACAACATCCTTCAACCCTACTTTAGGCGATCTGGCCTCTGCTTGTTCCCTTGGCTGCCAATTGGGATAGTTAACTATTCGTCGATTTCGGCAACCATTGCCGTTTATTGATCAACAGTCTGGTGAGTTCGGCCCGGATGGGAGTCCGTATGATTCAATCGCCGCTTTCTCGGCCATCATCTGCATTCGCGACTGGGCACTGACGCTAGCATATTTTCGCAGTTTTCTTTTCTTTTCTTCTCTTCCCTTTCTTTCCTTTTTCTTTCTCCTTCGGAAAGCTTTCCCTGCCTACTACCTAAACTCGCAACATAGGTCCCACCACACCTGCGCGTTTCTTCATTCGGGATAATAATAATCAAACCATGCGGTCGTCTATTGCTTGCGTCCGCTGTCGGCGGTCCAAGGTAAAGTGTGTCAATGTTGGGCCGAACACAACTTGCCGCGCCTGTGAGGCCAGCAATAGAGAATGCACGTATCCGGCTCCTGTCACTAGTGGCACACCTAGGGCCGCGTCCGGTGCGACTCCCTCAAGGCCAAACACCAGCGGCTCGGGTGCGAACAAGGACCTTGCGCCAAATGTTGGTAGTGCCTCGTCACATCACGGACATACGGGTGGAGATAGACCAGAGGTTCGTTTATTCCATCGGATTCGAGGCGCTGTGGTAACTTTGACCAATATTTTTTTGATTCGATTAGGCCACGAAGAAAGCGAAGCCCAAGAAAGCAGCTCCCTCTGGGGGCGCTGCAGCTAGCGCAGCGAATTACACAGGGCCAAAAGCATGGAAAGAAGCGCTTGGTTCCCCTGTCTTGAACCAGGCCCTTTTGACCCAAGTTGTAAGTCCCATTGTTGGCCTCTGTTTTGGGGTTTTGCGCTAAATATATCGTCATTGCAGTTCGAGGCGTTTCAACTGCATCACTCGCCTACACTTCCGTTCCTTCATCCTCCCACCTTTCTCTCGCGGTTGCGTCTACCAAATTCAACACCCGCAAACACTGGACCCAGCTCTACATCACCTCCGGCACCTGATAGAGGTCATTCTCCATTGTTGATGCTGGGTCTTCTTTGCCTTGCTTCACGTCATGTATCCGCCCTCTCACAGCACTTCGCGCCGGCACTGCCCACTCCGGCAGCTGTTTCAGATTTTTACGCATCGGCGCTCAAATATCGCTTGCAGAACGATGAGGATGTCGGCCACGGTGAACTTGGCGCAACTTTCGCCACTCCCTCTTTGGAGAAGGTACAAGCTATTTCCATGCTAGTTGTGCACGAGTGGGGGATGTGCCGTGGGGCGGAAGCTTATGTTTGGCTTGGTGTGGCTATTCGGATGGCTATGGCATTGGGGCTGAGTTGGGATGACGCTCCAGAGCCAGGCTATCCGATTTCAGAGCCTGCTCTTTCTCCTGGAAATGGCGATAGAAATGAAGGTAGCCCTAATTCCAAGAGAAGGAGACTGGAAGGTGGGAAGTCTACAGGTGCCAAGGTCACCGGGAAAGAGTTTACGGATAAGGAAGTTAGAAGGAGGACGTTTTGGGCTTTGTTCATGTTGGACCGTTCGTTGGGTTCTGGTAGGTTTAGGCCGAGCGTGATCCAGCTTGCGGATGCTGCGAGGGTCCAATTGCCTTGCGAAGAGAGAGGATTCCTGTTTGGGGAGGGTGTACGAACTGGGTTTTTGACTGTCGATGGCCTGGATGAAAGGGGCGACGATAGGAACGGTGATAGCATTGGAGGGCGATGGGAGGTTGGAGATGATGAAGGAATCCTCGCAAAAGTAGTTCGCATTACAGAGATCTGGGGGAGAGTGCAGTCATGGGCTTGCGCGGCTGGAGGTAGGAGGTATATAATTCTGGGCTAATTCTCGGGCATTTTCCGGCGTACTAATGATCGATAGAAGCGAAAAATACCCACCTTGGTCTCCTAGGTCGAATTTTTACAAGCTACAGCATATGCTGGACGACTTCCACTCTTCGCTCCCCGAGCACCTTCATTTCTCACCCCAAACACTCTCTGCGCACATGTCTTCGCGCACCTCAAGCGCGTATGCCGTTATGCATATAACTCATTTTTTATGTCAGGTTGTGATGCATAGGGAGTACATCCCATTCTTGCCTCTTCGCCTCACTAGACCCCAAGGCCCGCTCGACCCGCCCTTGTTTCCAGCTGACGATCCTGAAACCGATAGGGAAGGGTTGGAGCCTGGCATGACAATAGCTATGTGGTGGGAAGAGTCTGCTAAGGAAGTATTCAGATGTGCTAGAGGGATAATGCAGATTGTCAATGGGTTGGAGGAATGGAACAGCTCTGTCGAGACGCCTGCCATCGGGTTTGCTGTCTACATGGTTGGGGTTTGTGGTGTCTATGCTTGGTCTTTCCCTTGGATGGATCAGAAGGGGTATATCACTGGGTCCATTCCCGATCCCGCTAGCAAGTCGCCTAGTCATTCTGGGGACGACGAGGATGAGAATATGGAGAGCGGTCGCGGGGCAAGGGAACCGGAAGGTTCCGGAGCAGAAGCTAGGAAGGCAATTGAATTGATCACTAAGATGAGGGAGAGATGGAAGATGGCTGAAGAGTGGTATTTGACTTTGGGGAGACTGCGAAACTATTTCAAGACAATTCGGGATGAATACGTTCGCCTTCATCGCCCTGGGAGCGACACCGAGGGAGCCGCTGGTCCAGTCGCTGGAGAATCGGCGGAAGCTGCTGTTGCCAGAAAGTTGAAGCAGGGTCTCGGAGGTGGATTTGAGGAATATCGCCGATTTGAAAAGCTATTCCATGATTTTAGTGGAATGGATGAAGGCGAACTTGCCACTAACGCTCGTGCTGGGATATCGCCTGACGTCAAACCCGGGAGTCGGGCCAACGCTTCGGAGGCGGGAGCTGACCATCCCACCACTGCTGAGATCAAAAAGGAGGTCAAACGTGAGGGAGATGTCGATGCTCTCCTTCTTGCTGTCACTGAAGGTGCCTCGGCCGAAGCTACTGGCGGTGGTGGGGGAGATAGATGGATGGCCATCAATACACCCCGTCAAACCCAACAACAGCAGGCGCAGGTGGCCCCTCAACCGCAAGCGCCCGCGCAAGGTCAGGCGGATGGTGGCTTTCTTGCATCTTTGGCAACTTTTGCAGCAGGTCAAGAACCGATGCCTCAGAATAACACCAGCCCGAGCCCGGCTGCTGCACATCTCAAGTCACAAGAACCTTCCACTATGGCTCCGCCTCCGGTGGGTGCGGTGTCGGGCCCTAGCCAAGGGCAGACACAAGCGGCTTCCTTGGGTGGTGGCGATGTTTCCCCCCCCGCGGTGCGCAGCACCATCCAGAAACAACTATCTCCACCACCAAAGCCGACGCTAGACCAACCAAAGCCGAACCCGGAACTAGTGAAGAAGCTTACTGAACACGAACAGCTCCAACGTGAGGTTGACAAGGGCGATAAATGCGGAGGGACTGAAGACGTCGCGGTGTTTGTCAATGGTCGCGGTATCACAGAATGGACACCGGGAGATAGCTGGTTGGGTGGTGATGGGATGTGGGAGAAGTAGTCAGGGCTTGGCCGTTCGGTGGCCCTGGGGTTGGTATGACACTATTTGCGATCATGGCCTTGGTGCTCTGGTTTTTGGGGTTTTCATTTCGGTTGGGATTAATTTAGTTCTTTTTTTCCCCTCTCTTTTTTGGCGGCTGCGGGAATAATCCATTTCTTTATTTTTTCATTCATGTTTGGCTTTGTATAAAAGAAAACCCCGGGGACCCTTCTTTTCTTCCCTCCCTGGTCTTCACTTCTCCCCTCTTCGCTTCATCTAACACATTTTCGTTGGGCTTAGGGCATTCATGGCTGGTGAAATAAAAAAACGGGTATTAGTGGGATTTTGCTTCTTTTTTTCATAATTTCGATTCGTCCCTTTTTTTTTTTTTTTTTTTTTTTTAGCTTACCAATTGTACTTGTATGACCAATGTTTTTTTTGCTTCGTTTTGTTTTCCCTGCGGTTTGAACCTTTCCTGAGCTCTACATTCTCACATACAGATATTCCGAGAACCGGACTCCAAAAAAAAGGAAGTGAGGGTCTCTCTGTTTTTTTGTTTTTGTTTGTCTTGTCATGCCGAGTTCTTAAAAAAAAATTTTCCTTACTTTCAGGTTCAGTCAGCTAGTTAGTGGTGGTTAGGTTCGCTCTGTATGGGTAAGCTAGATGGAATATATCATAGATGGTTCACGATACTCTCACTTTCTCTCTTTCTCGTGAGCCAGCCAGTCAACCAACCAAACCAACACGCCGACCAAACGTACCGGTACAGGAGGGTCCCACCTTCCCCGGAGCCTTCCGGACCCCGGGATGTGGGGGAAAGCGACAAACAGGATAAAAACCCATACAGCCAAGATCGGCAATGTGGGGAAGTCAAAAAAAAAAAAAAAAAAAAATCTCGATCGGTACTTGTAACCTAAGTACGGTACGGTAGCTGTGTTGTGTCTTTTTCTTTTTTCTTTTTCATTCTCGGATGCTTTGTTCCGGTCGGGATTGCGCCATTGGGCGGTTAGTGCGGTAGGGTAGGGGGATCTTGTGGGGGTTGGGTTTGAGTGGCTGGAGGGCGAGTGATGGGGGCACTGTACTGTACTCAGTAGTCTACTTGTAGAGTATCATATGATACCGGTATTTCTTACTCGGTTCAGGTTTGGGGCCTGTGCAGGTTATGATATTGCATGATACACGTAAATTAGGCCGAATCGGAGGATCGTTATGATAATATTTACGATAACTTTTTGTTTCCGGCGAGTGAGCGTAAACACGGTATTCTGTCATACTGTGCGAGTAGTCGGTTGGCTTCGTTGCGGCTACGATATCGTGGATAGGGCTGACGGTTTGTTCCGCATCGATTGTGGGGCTTGGAGGCGTGAGGTCGTGTATATATCATATCGTACTGGCATGAACGAATGAATGGGCGTAACTCGGCTTGAGCGGTCTCGAGCCTCTCGTGAATCAGCATCGGAGTTTTTTTACGTCTCACTCCCCGATTATTGGGGCATATCAAGGGGATATATGTATCACGAAGTTGATGGCTAGGTAGGTTCCTGCCGTCGCGGGGAGCTTCTCCGCATTTCGCAAGTTAAGTTCTTTCTCTACAGTTCGTGGAAGGTTTGTATTTTGTTCTCTGGGGTGGGTGAGTGGTGGTCGACTATATTTCTCTCCGGAGAGTGGTGGTTGGTCTGAGCTCGTGAGGAATTCCCTTGGATATGGGTGAGCTCGATCGAACGTCCGGGGAGGTTCGGGGTTTGGGGAAGGGGTGATCTGATGCATCCTTGTTAAACGTCCTGAACAAGCACTTTCGATATGACGGGATATAAGTTACTTGCAAGTATGCGCGCCAACAGTGGCGCTTGGGGGTAGAGCTTCATTCAATGTCCAGGTACTGTACTGTACAGTACTGTACCGTGGTACATCTACTCGCAATCACTTGGCAGGACCCTTGAATATGGTGGTATACTGTAGTTACAATAACGCCCTATATCACGAAAGAACTCCACCAACGGGAATTAGCCGTACTAATACTCGAGTAGTATAATGCTATGGAGAGGCTGGTAATCAATAGCTACGAGCAGAGTGCAAGTCAAACGGGCAAACATCGGGGGGGGGGGCAATTCGGATAGGGCGAGGACGTTAAGTTAGTTACTCTTGGCGTGGAGCTATTACAAAAGGTGAGATGAACCCATCCACTTCTTATCTCCAGGGAGCACAGGTGCTTTTCACAACCTTACCAAAATACTGTACCCCCCCGATTTAATTTTTTAGTTATTTCCCAAGCTTTAGTTGATGGGGTGGGGGGATCCATGTGTACGAGTACTGGAAAATAGTCTTTGCCGCTCGAACCTTACCACTTGAAGTTTAGCTTTCTGGAATTTACCGCTCAGCAGTGTGGGTAAGGGAAAAGCATAGCACATAAAATTACCCCCTAAGGAAGGAGAGTTGTTATCAACTCTACCCTTGTAGCCTACCGCAACAGTGATTGACTCACCGCTCATGGGTAACTTATAGTAACTTATTTACCGCTACGGGAAGTTTGACACTCGAATTCAGCTTACAATAGACGGGGATAAATAGTAGGGGGGGGCGGGTGCATGGCGAACGATGCATCAAGAATCTGGTGGCAAAACACCAAATCTGGTAGGGCCATCATAAATTTACCCCTCCTGTTCGTTCTCTTCCCTACTCGTACTATGTTGACTATTGCAGGTTTCATGCAGTCAAGGGGATAACTGAGTATCTGTTAACGATACTCCAATAATGCCAGGTTTATTTGTTCGTTTCCGTTCCCTCCTGTTTTCGCTCCGCCGGTTAGGCAGAGTAGCATTTACGCGCTTCCCCGTTCATTCTTTGCCCGTGTATCGTGGTGTCAGACGTCTTTACAGGGGACATGTGACTCGAGTGATAATTCAACGAACTCCAGCGCGTAAACTTCACCTCTGTGGTATCATGTCAGCTCAAGTGCTGGTTTTCTTTTCATCCAGAGATGCTGAGCTTCCCTTTTGCCGATCATTGTCACAGGCCACACGTTGGGATGTCCATTTTTAGTGGCTGACAATCCCTTCCCATCCCTCAGCTCGGGCCTGGATGAGATTCAATGCATAGGTGAGGAATTGGACACTGCGCTGTCGCTCGCTCGCTCGGCCGTAGGGTCGTGGGTTGGCTGAGTTGGGTGGGTTGGATCATATACTTGCGATGAGGGTGAGAACTTGCACTGCGCTCTTAAAATGTACCGGCAAGCTGAAGGTATGAATGAAACAGCCGGTGCTGCAGTATCATTTAAAGGTCGGGGATGGCGGATGGATTCGTGGTGTCTGGAATGTGTAGCCGCCTCTTCTCCAGGCTTTAGAGTTGCCGGTGATGTAGTAGAGGCTTGGATCTCAAAGTTCTTTGACAGCTTACTGTGCAAGTATCGTACTGGTACAATTTTCCCATAAGGGGTAGGTCAACACGCCCCGTAGTAGATAGAGCCGCTACGGGTTGCGCGGCCTTTTGACTGCCTTTCGTTCATTTGCTTCACCTCTCCAAGGATTACCATTTCCGGTATGATATCTGGGAGCTCGCACCGAGTGTAGAATATATCCTCCCACGCTTCAAGAGCTTCGCTCCGAGATGCTCTCTTGTCGGTATCATATATCAACCATTGTGCTTTTAAATCTCCACAAAACTGTAGCCTAACGATGTTCTAATGCCTTGCCTAGTTGCCCCCCGGGTATGGAGGGGGCGGGGGATATTCCTCGCTTGTCTCCTCCCCGCTCAATCGTATATGTTCTACTACTACTCAAACTTCTTTGCGAACCTCAAAATATCATGATATTGTCGTACGTATTCAATTCCTGTACTAGTATAACTACCTTCCCGTGGGCCCTCTCACACAAATCGGCCGCGATGTGATTGTGGCCGTGGTACAACTTGAGGTGGATGTTTTCACACGAAATGGATATGGTACTGAACGGAAATGATGCGGATGGCTCTTGGGTGTGCTGAGATTGAGACCAGCGGATATTGTTGGTATAGCAGTTATGGTGGGGGTATATTCGAAGAGAAATGAGGATGATGAGAACGACTTTAGCGTGGTTCAGAAAGCAAACACGAACGAGATACTATACAGTTACATGGGTTATAAAGACAACATTACGAGTCCAAAATTCTCCCGGAGAGGCCGTCCCTCCATTTCACTGCCGGTATTACAAGAATACTAGCGGTGAAACCATTTCCATCCTATCATGGCAGTATCAAGCACTAGCAATTGGCCTTGTTAGGGAATTCGCCGAAAGGAAAAAAAAAAAAAAAAAAAAAAAAACCTTCTCGCCGACCACGGCACATTCACCGATGTTCGGGACCCTTACTCACTGGAGCGTGCCGCACGTCACTTGGATATTCCCAAAATATGTCACGGTACCCGGAGGCTCTCATAAGAAGACTTTTGAAATAATAACTTTTTTCCAATTTTTCTTCCCCTCCACCTCGTTCCCTGCAATGCGCAGCGTGTTGGCATTACGGGAGAGGCACATTTGGGGATTTCAGATTTCTGCCAGTCTTCCGCTTCCCCCAGATCCCTGGCTGCGCTCGACGCCGGGCAGGGGAACACACATACTTGTAACGATGATACCAGCAGTTTTCTGGGGGCTGACAGCGGCTTTCGCGCGCTCTGGTGGTCAGGGCGTGTACTTGTATTACGATTTGTGCTCCGCCTCGTTCCCCGTTTTATTTAGTATTCGGGTTGGAGGTTCGGTGAGCAGTGTTGGCAGGGACGGGTGGTCATCCCCGGAGCCTGGCTTGACCCGGGATCCGTGTTGGAAGGTGACGGGGATCAGTCATGACTGATCATGGGGATAGGTGAGCTAGGGTTGTGGCGAGGATTACCGGTAGGGTTGGAATTATTTTACTGTATGATGATACAGCATAAACTGAGAACAATTATCACAGGATGGGCACAATCGATACTCCACCGACTCGATCACTTACTTCTTCACTCTTTCGCCCTTTTTAATCTTTTGTTTACTCATTTATTTATCAACTTCTTCCTCCTTGGGGCCCTGTTCGGCACTTATGAGTAAAGATATATCGCGATATTGTCTGAAATAACGCATTTCTATATACCCAGAGCAAGCTAGCTCTGACGGAGGGGTTGGTATTACCGGTATAGCTAGATAGCAGATGCTCCTCCACCGATTCTGTGCGGAGGAAAAGAGCAGCTGGAGGCCTAAGCGTTGTTAACAAGGAGAACTGTGATGTTGCGAAATATTTCACTCTTGTCCCACGACATCTCACAATAGACTGTGGCCATTCCTTACAGGATACTACTTAACCGGTGGGCGTTGTGTTTCTTTTTCTTTTGCGTATCATATAATAAGCAGAAGAGCATCTACTATATGAATATGACATTAATTTCCTCCCTGGAGCTAATCCAGCCCGGGGCACCGGGAGATACGCTGCTTCCAAAAACACCGCGACATATCCTCACCGGTAGTGGCGAACAACGCCTGAATCTATAAACTTATGAAAGCAGCTTCCTATCTTTGATCTCTCATTGGGATACCAAGCCTTCTTCCTGACCGCCCATCGCTGACCATGGCCAGGTTCATGGTTGGCACTCGGCACCGACGGGTCCTACAAGCACTGTCGGTGAGTGCTCTCATGCACCTGTTTTTCTTTTTCCGGCGAGGAAATGACCATCTTGGGACAGGATCGCAGAGTGTGGGGTGCTGGATGGCGTTGTTAAGACCACTGGTTTGGGTGTTGTTGAAATACACTCCATTGCGGCAATCTTGAGATTTGCTTGCGGTTTCTTCTTCCGGGGAGAGCGGTTCTGAGGGCTTACACCACTGGGGACCGCAAAGATAGTTTACTGGCCTTCGACAATATCCGGGCTGAGTTTCTTGGAAATGCTTTAGCGGCCTTGCCAATTCTCATGGTTTGGGCGACACTCTTTGTATACGTAAATTGGAGGAGCACAGTGGTCATCTTCAAGTGTGGGGGTTTTACAGCAGTGTTAGAGAGTGATGTTGGGTAGCCAGTCCCATCGGAGACCCAGATCACCTAGGGTGCGCAGTTGGAGATTGTCCGGCTTGATGCTCGAAGGGCGGGGGGATCCCTGAGGATTATGAGATGGAGAGTGCCTTAGCCTGCGAAATGGTGACGCCTGGTGGGGTCCATTCAGAGCTGTCAATAACTCTGCCTTGGCCGCGGAAGGCGCGAGTCTCGTCTGGCGTACTGTTGTGGAAATAGGGCCCCGGGGATGCTCCAAGTGGGCCTTTCCAGTGCAAGGGGGTGAGCATTTACTGTCCTGTTCACACGGCTTCTGGGCGAATGGGCGATCTTGGCTCTATCAGATTTTCTAGCAAACGTTGCAGATGTCGCTACCCCATACGAGACGGATTTCTTCGGCTTCAGGTGCTGCTGCAATATGGGCTAGTATCGGAGCGCGGGCAGTGTTGGGGAGATAGGGAGCAGGGAGTGGGGTCCAAGGACTTTGGATATATCCCTGACACCGATAGACCCGCCGTGTCTACAGCCTACGCTCAACTGATCTGGTTTGAACGGACACTACACAACCTTGACCATCGAACCCTCAATCCCACTGAGGCCACCGGTAAGCCCGCACCTCCAACAAATCTGATCCTGGGCCCGGTCTCTGACTCTTTGGACGCTTCATCGACGTCTAATCCAGAGGAAGGGTTCCTGGCGGGCTCCTTACGGTTCGGAATCCTAGCTCTAGTGGGCCTCCTCGTTAGAGCCAGGGAGGTAATGGCCGGCAAAAGTCGTATATTTGGGTTGTCAGCAAAGTGGAATGCAAGCTCAAAGGGAGCCACAATACTCCCTAGCGCAGGCTCGGTCGTGTCAACAGCGGGTGAACCAGATTGCCGTGCTGACGGTACTGGCTGAGAGGAGATCAAATTCGCTTAATTCAGGGTCGATGTCAATGTTGCAGTCCCGGATCTGGTCAATCCGTATGGCACAACCGGTGCACCCAAAACCGTTAGGACCCTGGAGCCCAGGTCTTCGTTCTCACCACCCTAATTTGTATAGGAGCACCTGTCTGGGGTGTCCAAAGAGGAGGGTTCTTCTTTGGTTAAAGCGAAGGGATGAGGTTTTATCAGGGGCTGCATAGGAAAAATAGTGAAAACTCGGATGTACCGTACAGACAGGGATTTCGATAACGGTGACAGTATGGAAGACGTCTGCTACGACGGCGTTGGAAATGCTGATAGGAATATTGACATGGGTGACAGATGTTTTGAAGACTCGGGGTATGCCGATGATGGTCTCAACATGGAAGATGGCTGCTACGCCCCCCCGGATATTTCGACAAAAAAAATCATGTTGAAATAGAATGCGGTTACTAAAAAAGCTAGGGATGCGGAGATGGGTGGTTGTACTTTTGGATTACTATAGGGTGCTAGGTGAGGATGATGGAATGAGTGACCACGGGGATATCACTATGGAAGAATGAATTACATCACATGGAGACATGGGCAAAAGAGATGAAACGGTAGCTGGAATGAGAGTAGTTGGAGAAATGGTGCCCTGAAAATCCTTAATCCAGTTCCTATGATCACGGGGAGGGGGGCCTCTTGTGTCCGCTGATATACACATGCTATACTCCGGGGGAGAGAGAGAGAACGAGACATATAGATATCAACTTTCAAGCATAATTCGATTTCACCAGCTAGCCAGCCTAAAGCTTAAATTCGAGAGAATTAAAGCACTGTATCACCTCTAATCTCTTGTCAATCCTAGAATCATCATCCCGCGATAGTTTCTAGTTTTCCAGGCTAACAGAATTGCGAATAACCAATTAACGGGATCCGACAACAGTTAGCAAGCTCAGGCTTTTACCGAGTGGGGGAAAAACACTACTGCGGTATGATAATCCTTCTTGAAGGTTTTTGTTTCAGGACACGGAGATTAGGGGGGGGGGGGGGGGGAAAAAAAGGAAAATCAAAACCCCAATTTTATACAGTAAATCTTTTATCCCCCGAAAGAAAGGGGAGGGGGGGACTGAACCCCCTAATGGGAACCCCAGGAAAAAAAATAAAATTTTATAAAAAACCCCATATCAATGGTATCCCCCTAGCCAACCCATCCCCCCCCCATTTTAACTCCCAAAATCTAAACTTGGAAAAAAAATTATTTATTTAACGGTTGGGGGGGGGGGGGGGGGGGGGGTTTTTTCCAACTTAGGAAATTAAAAGGATTCCGAGATTTTTCCTTTTTTGGAATTTACGGGAATATTCAATCCAAGATTTTAAAATCCCGGGGTTTTCAAAAGTAAGGGGGGGCCTTTAATTACTTTCCGGGGGGGGGAAAAAATTTTCGGGGGATTGAGCTCTTTTGTGGAAACCCGAAATTTTTTTTTAAAAAAGTTTTATTTCCCAAGTTTTTAGGATTAGGTGAAACGGGGGCAGAGGAAAAATTTCCCGGGGCCTGTCCAGGGGGATATGTTTCCCCAGGAAAAAGTTTTTCCTCCTTCTTCCCAATCTTTTCCGGGGCGCCCCGGCCCCCCCCCCCCCCCCCCTACCACCATGTTTCGACTCGTCAAATGTTGGGACACTGTTGTGATGGCAATCGACTCGACGAATTGACTAATGGGATATTGTAGCCACATGGTTGCTTTGAATTACGAATTTGGAAGAAGGAGTTTCAGTTTTCGGATGAGCAGTAACTAAGAAATTGAGGAGTGAGGGTTTTTTTATTGCCAATTTTTGATGTGAGAAACTGTTCAATCCCCGAGGATTTTTTTGTCCACATGCTGTGCGGGGGATAACAAAGGGGAGTAGACCACCCTTTATCCTTCATGTATTGATCGTACAGATCCTTTCCAATGTGTGATATCATACTTCTTCTAACACATCAGATGGTTCATCGCTTTCCACTGTGGCAAAGCTCCCATTGAAATGTAATTGCCTGTTCTCTTGATTTCCTGCCGAGTGAGGGATCGTATGTCCTTGGTGGACTCGCCGCGAGATGTTTTGCCTTTTGATTTTTTTAGAATCTGATTATTTCCACTGGCAACTATTGTGGTTCAGTCTCGTAACCCAACCAAGTACTGTACAATACTTGAGACAATTGCACGAGTGATTTTTCATGATAACACATTACCCGTTTACGGAGTGGCTGAGTCCTGATGGATAAGTTATGATACTTGGCAAGTTCACGTGCGATACCCCCCCCTTTTCCACGAATCGCGTAAATGCCGGATGGAGGGAAGTCCAATTGGGAAAGGAATCACGTTTTGAGAACCTCCCGCTGCTAAGAATCACAAGGACGCAAGAGGGGTGTTTCGAATGATGAGATTCCAAGACAGATTTGGCACCAGCTTCAGCAGCGCTGCCGCGACTACCACATCCCAGCCCGGATGGAAAACTTGATATCTGATGGGGCCCTTGGGCGATCGATAGAGGTGGATTAGAAGTGTGTATAGATCGGTGCGGTCTTTATCGGTTCTCACCTCTAACTACATGAGATGCGATGCCCATTTCCACGGATATCCAGGTGCAGCGACAGACAGACAGACAAGAGCTCTTTCCATATCCACTCCGAGCGACAGCAACAGCACTCCCGCGCACTTTCCGGTTACGGAAGTGGTCCCGAATCCACCCGTTTATCCGTCCATCCGTCAAACATGCAGCACGAGATAAAAAAAAAAAAACACTTTACAGGAGAAGGTCATTAATCATGATACGTTGACCCCTCCCACACGATTTCTTACATCCCTTCTGATCCTCCCATCGGTCTTTTGTTGGTTTCTTTTTGCTCGTGGTCAGGATCGATCGGGTGACGATGCTGTCATACCTGATCACTCGGGTGGGGCTTGAAGGTATTGCCCCGGGCAGCGCACACATACGCGGGGGAGCGGGAGATGGGAGGTGGTATGATATGAGAGGTGTATGGAGGGGTATCGGTTGAGTGGAGAGAGAGAAAGAGAGAGAGAGAGAGAGAGAGAATTCCTTGCTTGATTGTCGGTCGATAGATGCACCTGAGACTGTCTTGCATAGGAATCAGGAGCGTCTATATATATCTATCTGACTCCTGTCCTTTCCTAGATCCTGACGTCCCGAGTGGTCACGGTAGGTACGTGGCTAGAACACGTCGGTACTTTCCACCGCATTGAAGCAATCCTTCCGACAGATATTTTATACCAGCTTGTAATTGTTTCATGCCAGACCCTTCATCGGGAAAAATAGTGCAAGTTTGCAGCGCGATCGACGGGGATTGTTTGAAAGTTGACAGCTTCACAGCCCGATCCACTTATTTTTGGACAAGAGAGTAAACTTCAAAGAGGTATCGTATCATAAATTCGGATTTTTTTTCTTTCTTCTTCTTTCAATCCTTGTTTATCTTTTTTCTTCTTCCGCTCCCCCGCCCGTGGGGCGATAGATAGTTAGATAGAGGGACCATGTCCTATGTACTCGAGTACGAGTACATGACCTAGATCAAGTTCAACCACCTCGAAACTGACCATCTTTTTTTCCCTGCCGCTTTACCGAGAAAGGCTAAGGTTTCCAGTCCCCTGGCTTCACCCCCACACCCCATAGGGTAGGATCTGTTGTTAACTTCCTGCCCTACCGGTACTTGATAGATCCCTTGACTGTCTGTGACTTACCGGTATTGTGAGATCTATAGTCTCCTGCTAATTATAGGAGCTTATTGGTTCTTGGCGTCTTGACCACTGCCGCGAGCTGGATATCTCACGTAGTGAGATGTTATCACCGTGGGAAACTGATACTTATCCTTGCTTGAAGGTGGATTTGGGACCTTTCGACTGAGTTTATGAACAGCGATATTGCATTGAACGAATTATGGGCGGTAGACACATGTTTTCGGGAAGGGGGCTGAGTTGACGGAAAAATCCCTCCGTGGTGCAACAGGAATAACGATAACTGGGAATATCGGTGGTGATGCAGGAGGGGTAGAGCTTAAGTTAGCTGTGAGAAGAAGGGTAGGATTTGGGTGGAGCTATGATTGTAGATCTGTGGCCGGAGAGCGCATCGCGGGGTAGAGACCATGACGCACTTCATCTATGGCTTGTAATAAACCTTCGTTCACAACTCGCCACAACTCGCACATCCCCAGCGAGTTGACCCAGTCCCTACAGAATACAGACTCTATCGTGGTTTCGTTTTCCAGCTTGAACGGCCGCAGGTGAGATAATTCCATCACCAATAATCAAGAAAGGTCGAGATCCCATTGTGTACTCTTCCATCCTCGTCACCAACCTCACGAATTCAACCGCTGGGAGCATCCCCCCCCCTCCCCCTTCATGCCTTATTACTTGCGTGTAATTAATGTTGCATGTGGAATCGCCGTCGTTTGCACGGTACTGTATCATACTCGTGTATCACTTGAGCTGTCCAGACGTTCCGGTCCGAATTGGAATGTGTAGCACTGGTTTATTTGGGTGAATGGGAGTACAGTACTATAAATCTATGCGGACCGGGTCGTTTTCATCGTGGCCCATACTGAGCGGTACGGATTTCGCGGTGTTCTGAGCACTGGGTTGCACCTTCCGGCTTCTTTTTGGACGACAAGGTTTTTTTTTTCCTGTTATAACGATTACTCAAATAGGCTAGTGTTACACGTTTCATTCGGACAGGAACGAACGTTTCGACAGCTTTTTTACGGGGTAGTAGTCTAAAGTACAGTAATCGAGCACGGTAGGTATCTGTGTCGCAGCCTCCTTGTGGTCAACATGGCAGCGAATTTGGAAACGTCACTCTTAGCACGGGGTTTTCAAGTTGGTCCCATGCTGCTTGAGGTGCTATTAGAAGGTCTATCATCTTGTCTACAGGTATTTCCTAGGAAGGCGGCCGTGACTAACGGGATTTACGGTATCATACCAGGGGACTCAATATGTTCAAACTAAGCGGTGGTTTGGCGTGTGGCATAGCCAAGGGTTAGGGATAAATTCAGTTGCGTCTTGTTGAATAACGTCGGCAAGGATAAATTTATGACGTAAATAGGTGTCGATGCTATGGGAATGTGAATGTTGTTACCGGTATGCAAGTTGGAGTGACTCGTCTCCAATTGGCACCATTTATTCCCTTTTTTTCTATGCGAGAGAGAAGGTGTAGAGGTTCCGCTACCTTGTGACAATCACCTATAATGTAAAAGAAATAAAATATGTTGAATCGCTAGTTTATTCAGCATCTATGTGCAAAATTATCCACCCACTGGCTATGAACATGGCCAAAAAAATGAAGGCTGTTGAAAGTTTATTGACTGGACCCAAATGCTCGCGGATCCCTCACAAAAATAACAGCCTTATCAAGGAACCCCGCAGTGATGGTAGAGTGACAAGGAAGGAAAGAAAATGATCTTGAAATATCGAGAGAGAGCTAAGGACTAGATTGGGGAAGTCTAACGCCAAAAAATCCCTACTAGTGCTGCGATGAAAACAACGGGTAAGACACTACCGAGCTCCCCTAGACCCGCCCATTGGGGCTCGATCCGGAATTTAACGAAAGCACCAGCTGCTGCGAGAACAGCGAATAAATTCCAGAAGATGGCCCAAGAGAAGCCTGCCAGAATGCATCGCTTGACGCGGATACATAGGTCCAAGAATTCAAGGATCGAATTCAAAGAGGTAGACAAAACAGCAATATCGGAAGCGGAGACAGCGACTTCGGTTGAGTCCCCAAACGAAAAACCAACATCGGCCTGGGTGAGTGCCACTGCATCGTTTGTGCCGTCGCCCAGAAACAAGACCGTGCCAGGGGAGGCTTCCTGGAGAGATTTAATCTCAGCGGATTTCTGGTCGGGCGAGCAGCCATATCTATAGTTTTGATTGGGGAAGCCGAGCTCTGTGGCAACCTTCTCAACGGCCCCCTTGTGGTCCCCTGAAAAAATATAGGCCTCTATTTTCCTGCGGCGAAGTTCCGCAATCACTGCGGGGGCTTCGGGTCGTATAGTATCTTCTAGGCCAAATATGGCCCGTAGACTGTTATCGATCGAGATAGTAAATACGCTGAGTCCTTGTTCGACGATTTCCAATACCAAAGGGTGGCTTTCGCCTCCGGTCGCGGTCCAGCTTGGCTGACCACCTCTGATGGTTCTCCTCTCAGAAATGGCCTGCAAGCCCTTCCCGATGATGGTTTCAACCTCAAGACCTGAGATTTCTTCACCGGAACCCACTTTTGCTGCTAGTGCCCGGGCAACTGGGTGTTTCTCATTTTTGCAGAGAGTTCGAACTATTTGTTCCGCATCGGCGTCAAAACCACCCCATTCTCCATTGAGGAAACACTTTGCTGTAACCACATTCAGCTTCCCAGTAGTCAAGGTTCCGGTTTTGTCAAAAACAACCTTTTTGGCGTTCCACCCTCTCTCCAGGGCCTTCGGGTTCACAAGTAACAGGCCACATTTCCTGATGCCAACTCGACTGGTGAAGACAATGACCATCGGAACAACCAGTCCGATTGCACAAGGGCAAGATACTGCAAGAGTAGCGACGGCGTAAGTGATAGCAATAACGGCACTCTTTCCCCAAGTTTCCTGGCGAGTAAGTCCGTGAACAAGAATCCAGATAAGAAACACTGTTGTTGCAACCCCAAGTATGAGAGGAGTGAGATAGAGGGCAACTTTATCTGCAATCGCCTGAATTTTTGGTTTCTCTCCACCAGCAGACCGGACCATACGCCTAATAACAGATATGGTGTTCTCGTGTGGGAGCCTTGTGAGCCGAAACCGGATGCTCCCTGTAACTACAGTGCTTCCAGCCATTACAAGACTGCCAGCCTTCATAACTGCAGGTTTGCTCTCGCCGGTCAAAAGACTCTCATCCACCTCTGCCTTACCGTCAACTACTACCCCATCTGTAGCGATTACGTCGCCCTTTTCAGCGACCAAGACATCGCCGTATTGTAGCAAATCAGGGCTTATCGTTTCTGGAGTAGCGCCTTCGACAGAAAGCATAGCCTTGGTGGTGTTTTTATCCTTTGGCGCTTCTTCTCCAACATCAACAACCCTCTTGAGCGCCCACATCCTCACTTTGGCCGTTATCCATCTTCCGGTAAGTATGAGAGTTACAAGGAGACAGCAAGTTTCAAAAAAAGGCTCAACGGGTTGGCTCTCCGGTGTCAAGCTGCCATTGCGTCCGGAGATAATTAAGATAGCTACGGAAGCAGCCCAAGCTGCACCAGTCGCCACTGTGATGAGCACGTCCATGTCGATCCTCTTACCACCCGCACCTCCTCGAACTATGGTGTCCCATGCGCTCTGGTAGATTTTGTATGCCGTACCCATCACCGCAGTTGCCAAGAAAACTT
Organism: Tuber melanosporum; assembly: GCF_000151645.1. Lineage (NCBI taxonomy): Eukaryota > Fungi > Ascomycota > Pezizomycetes > Pezizales > Tuberaceae > Tuber > Tuber melanosporum. Next base: position 804,402 of record NW_003298766.1, read on the forward strand.
GGGTAATATACACCGAAGGACGAGGTATGTTTAGGGGAGCCCATGCAAAGATCAGCACCGGGATCGTTAACAAGGCCGCGATGACAGTTTTCCACCCCAAAATCTTCATATGAGACTTTTCTAAGTCTGCTGTCAACATCTCTTCACTTGGAATAGGAACGAGATGTGCTTCGGTTCCGTGATCTCTATCGTTTATGGCAGCGAGTAAATCTCGGATTCCAATAACGGTAGGGTCATATGCAGCTTCGAACAGATGTCTCCCTTTAGCGGTTTCGAGAAGTTTCGCTTTTGCCATCCCGTCGATGCCCTCGATAGCCCGATAGCCACCACTACTGCTGTTGATTGAGATCCAGGCTTTGGCGAGCCCAGCATCTTGCATATCTCCTGAATCCAGAATGACTACTCTGAACCCCGTGGAACGCTTCAGCTGTTCCATAATCTCGTTCTCGTGCGCAAAATCGGGAAGGAAGTTTAGATCAGCTCTACCCATTAGGAAGTTCACGTTTACACTCTCTTTCTGGACCCCGGATGTCGATTTGAGGGCATGCACGACCTTGTCCGCACAACCTGTGCACGTCATGCCAGTAACCCCAAGGGATAGAAAGCGGGGCGGGGTGTCCTCCTCCACTGTGATAGAGACCGCTGCGTTTTCGGTTTGTGTTCCGCCGTGATTATGAGAATGGGGGGAACAGCAGCTGCTTGCCGTGTATTTTTCCGGGATTTGACAACATCCCTCCGATAGGGTAAGAGAGACCTGGGATTGTGTCTTGTAGTCTGAGATTGCACTTTTGGCTCTTTTTCTTAGATCCTTTATAAGTGCGCAATAGCACTTGACTAAATTCCCGGAGGCAGAAGTAAGGGTGAGAGCAGTGTCTTTGGCGAGCGCAAAACATTTAGAGCATGTTAATTTTTCCGTATGCTGGGCTCTTTGCCGTCCATGGCTATGGTGGTGGTGGTTGTCGTGGTGGTCGGGGTGGTGGTGATAGGCTTCGTCCTCATGATGAGGTGTGTGTTGTGACTTGCTGGTCCAATTGAGGTTGGGCAAAGAAGAAATGGAACCGTTTATGTTACAACAGCGAGTTTCCGGGTCGGTATCCCCGTTAGAGTCGTTGCAACGGCTCCTGCAAAGAGTAGCGGCATAATCTAATAAACAGTTTTCTATATAGCTTAGAGCGTTAGCCTCAGGCGCAACGACAACCCCACTCGTATACCACCGGGATTATAGGAGAAAAAAAACAGCACCCTTACCATCGCAGGAACAGTAGTTGTCAGTTAATGAACAGCACTGCTTTATGGTCTTTTCCGACATTTCCCTAGGTGCTGGTTCTGAACTTTCTACAATGCTTGTGGTTGTATGCTCGTGCCCACAGCCACAGTCACTCTCGCACCCCGCGTCTTGGATTTCATGGAGATGATCGTGTGAATGGTGCTCAATTGACGGGGCCACACGAGGGGAGTTTTCACCACATTCTTCCCTCGAGCAGCAGCGACGAGGTTCTGGAGATCCCGTCGAGATAAGAGAGTTATGAGGAGTTTTTTTGTCGCATTCTTCCCCCGAGCAGCAGTGACGAGGTTCTGGAGATCCCATCGAGACAAGAGAGCTATGGGGGGGGTTTTCCTCGCATTCTTCCCTTGAGCAGCAGCGCCGAGGTTCTGGAGATCCCGTCGAGACAAGAGAGCTATGAGGGTTTTTTTTGTCGCATTCTTCCCTCGAGCAGCAGCGACGAGGTTCTGGAGATCCCATTGAGACAAGAGAGCTATGAGGGGGATTTTCGTCGCATTCTTCCCTTGAGCAGTAGCGACGAGGTTCTGGAGATCCCGTCGAGACAAGAGAGCTATGAGGGGTTTTTTTGTCGCATTCTTCCCTCGAGCAGCAGCGACGAGGTTCTGGAGATCCCATTGAGACAAGAGAGCTACGAGGGGGGTTTTCGTCGCATTCTTCCCTTGAGCAGCAGCGGCCAGGCCTTGGAGATTCCATTGAGACAAGAGAGCTATGAGAACGAGTCGGGAATTCGTTCAGATCTGGTTTCTGAGAAATAGTCAATGGAAATATCTGGTTAACTTAGTTTGGTAGGATACTTACAGGAGCACTCCGGGTGCCGAGTCGATGGAGATTAGAGTGTATGTGGTTGGGATAAGTGTTATGGAGATGAAGCTCTAAGAGGAGAGAGAGGGAGGATGGGACTTGGGTATAGGGAGATAGACTGAATTGAACGGAGTTTTGCAGAAGCCTGTGTCTCTAGGAAGTACTATGGGATGACTTGGTAGAGAAGGGGGAGAGCGCAAGCGTCGTGGTTATCCTACTCTTTAACCAACGACTTCGGTGCCGTTTTATTCCACGACACGACAAACGCACAAGCACCCGTCCTGCGGACAAACCTGCGGAAGTTTGCATCATGCAAACAGAGTACCGCTGCTTAGAGATTATTTTGTGATACCTGGCCCCCGACCGCTGGATCTCTCGTCATCGGTTGAATTTTTTGAGGGCATTGGAAATGTTGTACACGGTCGAGGGTACATCGTAGTAAGGTAGGCAAACTAATTCCAAGCTGTGAGTTTGGGATTCTTGTTGATTGAAGGCCAATCAGTAGTATGGTAACAAGAGTGTTAGAGGTGTATTTCTCGGTTCCTAAAGTCCTAGCTCTTACAACTCGAGTGCCCTGCTCTCATATCAAGTTCATTCTCATGCAAACCCAGTTGTAAACGGGATCAATCCTACCGCCTCTGCAAGGAAGGCTTGAATATGTGGACGAAGATCTAATTGCCCCTGACGGGGTGAAGGCCCGTCAAAAAGCTAGCCTACTCAAAGGCTCAATATTACCTTACGAGTAGATTTTGCGGGGGACGTTGCAGCTCCGGTGGTAAGACCAACTCCACAAATATGTGGATAAGCGTTAGCCTGCAGATACCGGCATTGAGCTTTGTCTTGGTTCGATAATAAACCCTGAGAGGATATTTTAGCGGAAGCGAGAGATTGGGCGTGCTGTTTACAGATCGGGGGACCGCGCCACTTGGTCATCATATCCTAATACCGCTCACCATCTACTCGGCAGAGAGGCAGAGAGCTGAGTTGAGCGCAGCACGGCGCGGGTTAATTTACAGGATTAACGGGCGAGATTCGCTTGCCGCTGGTACTGTCAAGTACTGTACAGTACGCTGAAATAGGGATTTCCTTATAATCCGTCTCAAGTGGCAACAAAACGCGTTCTCTCCACTTTTTATGGCCAGAGCCGGGCCTATTCTGGACTGAACTGGAGGTTTTTACTTCACCTCCGACTTTATTTCAATCCACTGTGGACTACCCAAGTGCTGTGCTCGAGTACAGTGCTCTACTGACGGTAAGAGAATCTCGCCAGTTGATGCGGCCTATTGACCACAATAGCCGAGGCAATAATCCCCGCGGCTCAATGGCAAACCTCTACCGGTATTGAATGAATTAACAAGGAAGTGGTGGGCAGGATCTCTTTTCCTTTTGTCTTCGAAGGAGCGAACTATTATGCGCCACCGTTTCCGCTGCTTCCGCGCTAGAGCTTGTCTCGGGCAAGAAGTACTCCAGTACAGTGCCCGAAAATAGGGACTCAAGGGATATGTGGTATTATAAAATATCTGCGCATATCTGAGCGCCCATATAAAATGTACCTCCCATGTTTTCGGGTACGGTACTTGACCGGGGAAGGTACCAGCATATTAGCACCTCCTTATAACGTCCTTTTTCTATTCTATAATGAAAAGATTCAGCAGGGGTTCGATTGCCTACAAAAACCGTCACTCTAACGAAAAGGTACAAGTTGAATTGGATGGGTGTACAGTACAGTACACGAAGCTGGCCGTGGCTCCGAGGTTGCAGTTCCAATTCTCAAAATTCACTCCGCCTCGTCCACGGATTCACTCCCTTCCACTTACTTCCGCGTTTCCCCCCCCGTCTTCCTCCTTAGGTCCCACTCACACTTATCGCCCTCGTCCTGTAATTCCCGTACTAGAGGCATGCAGCCCCAGGATCGAAAAAGCATCTTTCTGGTGCTAGGTTTCGGGGGTGACTCCAGATTTGTATGCAGGGAAGACGTCACACACCGAAAGGTCCCTTCACTTGAAAAACCCGCATAAACGTTCTTAACCCCAGGCCTAAATGACTCCACCGGTATTCTCGCTGCGCTAATCCCATCACTATCTCTTAGGCTGCTGAGGCACAGGAGTCTAATTTAAAATGTTGAACACGACTGTTTTGAGTACTCGAGTAATCAGGAGTGAATATGGCGGGGCTTTCACTTTTCGAAAGTGACCATGCTGGGCAGCACAGATTTTGCGGAATTCTGAAAACTACACCTCTTTGGAGCAACTAAGCTTTTCTTATCACCGTTACCAAAATAGGCTAGTCAACATTTCACCTGAGCTGGCGGGAATGTCCGAGCAGCGGAGGCGAGATTACCGGTAAACTTGGGACACCATACTGTACCTGACTTCTTTCCTGGGACGAATAGCAGTACTACAATATATCCAAAACTTGGCGTTCGTTATAGCGAAACGCAGCGTCCCTAAAAGAGCCCGTCCTGCAGTAAAATGGTTGGAAGGGTTGTCATGCAGTAAAACTTAACTTGGCAAGATTCGCCGAAGACCCTGATCGTCGGTCTTTGCTCCTTCTGCGGGTCTGTTTTGCACTCATCGCCTGGATCGCCGGTTTCGGTGGGCGATGGTGGCTCGCTCCCATTAGGGAGGTTTGAATGCTTGGTATCAACGAAGCTCAGATTAACACTGCTCAGTTGCAGTATGGTGCCGTGGGTCCGGCTGCAAGCGTTGCAGCAGACGCAGAGTACTGTACAGTATAGTATAGTGCTGGTGTCCCTACTAGGTTTCCCCGCAGTCCATAGCAACTGTACTAGCACTAGTACTCGGAGATGGAAGTAAAATTGAGCAAAACAGGGATAGGAACAAGGGATTTTGGGAATCGTACTGTTGACATGAAAAATAAAGGGGGGCGGAGGAGGTCAAAACTCCGGAGTATAATAGCTACAAAACTCTACAGACTTGAACATAGAGAGGAAAAGGTTAAGTTAGATTGGATTGCATAAAGTAATTTAACGAACAAAAATTAAGCAATCAAGTGAGTGAGGAATTCAATAATCAAGCAGTAACTTGAAAGCAATCAAGTGAGTAAACAATTCAACAATTCGGCGGTGGAGCAAGTAAGTGGATAAATGAAAAAAAAAAAAAAACTATCAATGAGAAAAATAAACTATCAAGTAATAAAACAGTTAAATGATCAAACAAGATTTTTCCCAGCTCAGTTGACGTCAGGCATCCAAGCAGATAAATGAAAAACCAAGCAGCTAAGAGGGTGGATGAAAAATAAAAATAAAAAATACGATCGAGCAATTTGTGATGCCGGTGCCAGACACCTAAGGTGACAATTCCCATACAAAGTATCTCACTTGAAAAGGCGACAAGAGCAATTGAGTACAGGAAAGGAGACAAACTACCACTTGGTGTGGCTACCTCTAATGCCAATCTTTTCAATAATCTTGACTAGCTGAGTACTTGTAATAGTAAGATTGCTTGAGAAACTCCACTTTTACTTCCATCTCTGAGTATAATACCTTAATGTAGTAACAAAATTTCAGTAGTAAATACAACATTAATACCTAAGTTTTATATTAACAATATTTACTAGATGTAGATTTAAAGTCTATATGTGACAAATGCTGAGAAAGTATTGTTATCCTCAGTCGTTATACTACTCGAATGAGATGCTATGTAGAATTCTATATGCTATATGGTGCGATGATTTCCAATACTGAATAGTGTATCAAGTACAGCTCAACAACAACCTTAAGTCACTTGGTCTGCCTACTAGTCATAGGATGATAGATAGCTGATATATTTTGCCCCGATAGTGAGACGCCGAAGAGAGACTTTCGAGGAAAGTTTTTGTCATTGACCATTTTAATAGCTATTCGGCAAGGAATTAGATAACAAAGTTTGGTTAAAAGGTCAACAACTACCATTATTGGAAGAAACCCCTCACTGACGGGTAAAAATACTCTATCCCTGTAAGAGCTTTGATGGAATCGAACCAGGTGAGGCTATAAACACCACCACAATTTCTGCTGCATATTCCCCCCTCCACCGGTGTATGTAATTTCGTTCCGCCATACCCCGCTATTTGAGGCTACGGTACTTCTGGAGGCAATTTGTTCGAGCTCGATTTTCACAGCTTCTTATCCCAGGACCTTCCTGATTGCTTAGGTTCGCCGGCTCACCGTTGTGGACTGGGTACCACTAAGGGGTCTCGCTGCGATCAATACATCCCGGACTAAGTATGATATCATAGTATCACAGGGGAAACTTAGACCGCTTCTAGAGTTTTATTATCATTTCCACGAAGTTAACCCCACCCAGCGCATTCTGGACTCAGATACTAAGAAAATGACCATAATGTTATCGTTTTCTATAATGGTTGCAAAGTGTATACATATCAACACCATTATTCCTCAAAGACATATATCTGGGAGGCAAACTAGCTTCGAAAATCGCCCATTGGGATTCAGCAACCTCCTCTATGGCAACTTTCCAGCCTCTTTTCTTGCTCCTTTGAAGGCGTAGGTCAGTAGGGTTTGGCGCTGTGTGGTGGCCAAAGGGGGTCCGGACTCGCAACAGAGTTCCAGCTATCGAATCCAGACTTCCATTTTGGGGTATTTGCGCTGTGAATATTTATATTTCCTCCGGGAACGGCTTTCTCGGATACACCGGCAGGCATATTGAAGAATTGCACGGCATAGTCAAAAGATGATAGAAATGCTATATTCAAAGACGATTACCCGAAACTCACAGGGGCAGCTAGATACAGGGATGAAGCGCTATCGGCTCGGGCAGCACCAGCTTGCTGTGGGTCAAATCATTGACCTAATACTACACTTGTATTATACAGCGATTCCTTGGAACCGCAGGGTGATAACTAAGACTGAAGTACTGATTAGTCCTATGACATGAACCGCAGCTTGCTTGATCCCGGGACCTCTCTCTTCCTACTCCATTCTGATCACCCAAGGTATCATACCGCTCACAAAAAAGGCATCAAATCCGACCCAAAGGAATATACGACGTCAAACCTAAAGAGAACACCCGAAGTTTCTTATCGACAATAAAAGAAGCAGTACAGCTTCAAGTCCCGATGGCCCCGTATCACGAGGTATTGTGCTCCACTAGTCACACTAGTATCACACTTTATAACTTGTTACCCTACTCCCAATACATGACAATCCCATTACATCCCATAATAATCTCCCACTAACCATATCTAGACCCCCGAACTGCATTTGCGCAGTGCTATGCCACCACCGCTCGCCTAGCGCCTAGCAAGGGCGGGCCTGGGTCCCTAACATAAGGGACAAAGGTTGAAATGCTGTGGTCCGTATGTCGTGTCACCTACTATACCGCTCTATACTGCACTCTGCACCAATTAACCTTTCCGAAGGCTCGATCTGGGTGTGGCGAAATCGCTTGGGGCGCTGGGGCAGAAAGGAGAGGTCACATCAAACGTTGCGAACGTGATTGGAGATCGGGAGTGTAAGGGTGGAGTTGTGTTACTTATGGCTCGGAAAGGAATGATGGGATTTTGAAGAGGTTGGGGGATAGAGGGGAGGGGGGAGACTTTGATTGATGGATTGGCCAATGGTGCTGTAGGTTCGGCTGGAGAGATTCCGGTGGTGCGATTTGGTAAACCAGGTGTATTTCAAATGACCGAAAGTGTAGGGGTGTTTGTGGTGGATATGGGGCTATTAGTGATTTTTGGGGTGGTTAGGAGGATGGATGTCGTGGGGCTATGGAGGGAATTATTGCAAGATCACGCTGTGCAGAAGTTGGATTATTCAAGAGTAGAAGATTCAAAACGCCTTCAATTTGGTGTAGATATTGGGAACAGCTAATGGAACAAGTGCTCATTTTACTAGCACTTCCCACTCTGCAAGTAGTCTCTTGTGCTGTAAATATCCACATAAGTGCGTACCTACGAGTACAAATGCACTAGCATTAAGAACTTTGTTTTTGCCTTGTCCGCCTCACATTATTGAACAATCAACGAACTTCTTCTCCCCTAACACAATTACTCTTGTGTCTTTTAAATCTTCTTATCTTGATCTGAACAACCTCTGGTCTGATAATTTCCTCCGTCTTACAATACCTTTAGCCAAAGTTTGGTGAGTGGCGGACTATGATTTCCATCCCTCAACAAGATCTATGATATCACTAATACAAATATCGGATAGGAACTCTGGGTATGATACCTCATTTGAGTACATTTCCCCATGTTATCATTTACTGGGTCAGCAATCCACACACCTCAGTAAAATGGTATGTTTCTTTTCCCCGGGTATCATACCGTATTAACCTAAATAAGAGAAACAGGCGCTAGTCTGTTAATTTAGAGTGTGACAAAACTTGCGCAAACGGAACCCCACCAAAAGCAAAGGAATGGAATTCTCCTGGCTTTTTTCTACTATGATATCATAATTTTAATAGCCAATCTGGAATTCCTACTTCCTTCTTAGGGGTTAAATGAGATTTCACTAACCTGGTGTAGTATTGCAGCATTTGAATATCATCTAAGATATGTTAGCAGTGGGAAATTCCTCAGGGAACGTGCGATAACTGTGTAATACACCACAGAAGCAGAACACACCGAAGGTGATTTACGCAAGCCATTGGGTGTTATGGAAAGCTGGAGGGGCAAAGTACTCAAGGGCGAAGTTGGAGACCCAACCCACGGCAGTAGATACACCCACCTACTTAGCATGCCATTGAAGAGGGAAGATTTTTAGATATGAAAATATAGGCGGCAGGCACTAGAGTTATATGTTGCGTTTAGGTTATGTTGAGGGTTAGTTTATAATACAGGTAGCAAACTCAAGTCCATAAAAGGCCATAAATATTTGTGTATGGTATCATATGATAACTGCAGGCGACTACACCTGTCGCATAGCTTCCTAGAACCCTCAACTTGATGTTTGCATTTCCGCCAACTTCTTCGATGCGGTGACCACCAGTCTTGATCAACCCAGCGATGGCAAAGTTTGGCTCCCTAGCAATACCGCCACAGAGGAACAATAGGCGACCACCCAGGAGGTCCACGAATAGAAGGAGTGTAGCCGCGGTGGTGGCACTGGATCGAGGATGACATGAAGTTAACATTTCTAGTGAGTTTGGCCGGGTTGAAGACATACGATATAGTACATCATAACATTGCCTCCGAGAAGCTGTTGCTAGATTTTACAGAAAAGACAGGAGCTTGGTACCGATTAATGCGCTGGCAGAGGGTAGGGTGTGGGATTGGATGGGTAGAGGCGTACTCGAGTACACAGTCCACCTCCGAATATTGGGCCCAAACAACCCCATGATTGTCAGTTCGCTTATAGGGGCAGCAAGTGCTTGCGCCTTAAGCACTTCTTCAAACTCTACCTACACTAGTGGGTCGTGGATGTTGCCCTCCCCATATAGCAGAGCAAGAACACCGAGTGCCTCATCCCGGAAATCCTTCTAGATGTACTAACGTGGAGACTCTGGGAAGAATAGTGTAGCGATCAATAATAGCGCAGGGATAGCTTGAATTCCTCAAGCTGATCTAAAAGGTTCTTGCCCGTTAATAAAAGTGCAACAATAGGATATTCCTGGGCACCAAGGATTCAGTCAAGGATGTTTTTTAGGGAAAGTTCGGTGGAGTAAACAGGGGCTTAGGGAGACGTACGGTACATTACACCAACTATACAATTGAGATGTTAAAATATGGGAATGTGGTATACTGGTAGGTTTGTTGGTACTGACCAGCTAACCCGTTGGTAGCACGACTAGCGACCAGATTGGCGACATTCTAGGCACTTAAGGTGACCACAGATCCGATAGCCCAAACAATGGAGGTGACAAGCAAGGCATGTTTTAGACCTAGTACATCGGAAAGATATCCAGCACGCACAGCACCAGCAAAGGGCCCATCTAATATTGAAGTGGTAATTTGTCCTTCGGCATCCTTAGTACCTGAGTAGATTGGTTTGAAGGAAGGAAGGAAAGAGAAAAACACATCCCCTCGGAGGCATGAATTGGGCGAACCGAAACAGTCCATGAATTGTCGGGTTCCAATCCGTGGCCCTCATGGAACTAATGCCGAGACGAAAAGAGTACCTCCAATTGTGCCAAAGGCAGTGTGCATCATTGATTGGTAAGTCTTGATGATCCAGGTATGCGAAATCCCTACCCAAGAATATTGTACCATAGATATTACTTATCCTATACATATTGGTGTCATCTTCAGGTTCTGGTATGAAGAAGAAAGCCAATACCTTACTCAACTTTGCGAAGTCCTTCTATTCACATCTCAAGTTCGGCGCAGACGGACCGCTCAGACTTATATCATTCCTCTCTCTTGCGCAATCCCCTTGGGAAGCTCTCTACTGTGCCTCTCGCTGCGTATTTTTTTTTTTTTTTGGCCCAACCCCATTCCCCCATAGTGACCTAGAATACACCATGGAGCTTGGATTGTCACAGATTAAGCATCGGCGGTCAACCCAGGTATCGCTACCTAAAAGGTATCTTATCTTTATCCAGACAGCATTATGAGTAAAAAAAACAAGGGATGCAAGGCAACACATGGTGCACAGGTTGATTACCTTGAAGCTTAGTCATTCCCCACTAAGTGCTTGTAAGGTTTAGTGCCGCTAACGGTTTCGGGATGCTGCTACAGCGTAGGAGTTCACAGCCAGCATCTTCAACTATTGATCAGCAGGAAAAAGGGTCAAGTATTAACCGAGAACAGAAAACTAAACCGATTCTTGGCCCAGTCTAGGACGTTTGATTTAGGACGCTACCACTTTATCAGCTGAGTGGGGTAATTCAGCCTGATATATAATAACTTTACTTGAGGTTTCTGGGGTTGAGCTCAAGCCATGAGATCTGCTCCGTCTAAGGAAGCCGTTAAGAAGGCGCGGCGGCCCTCATGGCACAAATAAGCCCCAAGGCTTGATCAAGATCCTCACCCAATGAGAAACACTAGAAGCAGTGGAGAAAATAGCTCGAGTGATAATGGTGAAATTCAGATTACGTATTGAGCTCAACTTGGTGTCATTTGCTTCTTATGTAGGTTTTTGATCTCTTTCAAGAATAAGGTACCGGTATCGTATCTCTATTGATAGAGGGCATAGATCAGATTTTGGACTACATATTCTACGCTCGCTTGATCTCCTGTCAGTCGGCATTCCAGCCTAGTTTCTAAGAATTAAAGTACTAGGCCAGACGTGGACGCACCTAAAAAGTATTATACTAATGAACTGCACAGAACTACGGTAGATACTTCGCATACTAGTAAAGGGCGGTTACAGTCACTAGACAAAAGTCTTGACGAAGGCTCCAGCTGAGGCACTATCCGTGCTATACTCTAAGTTACAACGGGATCCTATGCTTCCTTCGCAAAGCAAAAGGGGGATATTAAATGAAAAAATTACATACTATAGACTAGAAATTAAATTAGAGCGGTAATGGTACAGCTCACTAACCCTCTTCTAATGGCTGATATAATATACTAGCCGTGCGCATTGGCCAGGGCAGCAACCTTAGGGGGTATTAAGAAACAGAGTTTCTGCAGGTAGGTATCAGGTGTCTAGAATGGTCACCATGATTGGTGAATAAATTGTCAAACTTTTGGTATTAGCAGAGCACTTTGATAAAAGGCAACACCAAAAGGGATGATTCCTTACTAACATCTAAGGCAAAAGCAGCCGGTTCTTGGACCCAACTAGAGACGGTAGGGCGGCTATCATACTTCGACTGTTGGGTAGCAGCATAGGTTATAGGGCTGCCACCACTAAGCCCAGGGTACATCAAAAGTATAGCACTAGGGATAGAAACTCAGGTGTCATATCATAGGTGGCCCTCTTTTTTTCGGAACCGAGCCCTCTCCACTGACCGTCTTCTGGTCCCTGACGGACTCGGGAGCCCCATTTTAGGCCAATTCAAACCGGGAAACAAGTAGGGGGGGCAGTTGGCTGCAAGGGAAACTGGATATGATGGAAGGTTTATGGAATTGAGCAACAACCGATAACCTTGAATAAAGGCGGCCGGTATCTTTTGTGTGGCTCCTGTACAATTCCCCGAGTTACCTTTAGATCTCACTATACAATAGTGTAAGGCATCCCAAGCTATCAATTTATAGGCCCTCCACTTCTATTATGGAAAGAAGTAGTTGCTCCCATGATCCTACAGCTTCTTGAAATCTCTTGTGCAGTGTCGAGCTATGAGTTTCGGAAAACAACCAGTTTCCGGTGTAAAGTAGCCAAGAACACAAGTTTTTGCCACCTTTCTGTACTCTAGCCAGAGTCTTAGTAGAGTCTTTCAAGTGCTGTTCTCGGTTCTGGACAAAGCGTTGATCACTTATCGACTCACGGATTATCACTCGACTTTTTGAACAATGGCGTCTCTTGATCTTGCACTCTAGGATTCTTACAAACGGAGTCCGCAGTAAAACCCTTATTGAAGGAGTCCGTTTTATCCTTGTCGAGGACTCTTTACGGGAGGAAACGGGCCAGAAACTCTAGCTGCTCTACAAGTGGGTGTTAGAGATATTGTCGCGCATTAACTTTCCAATTGAACCTAGAATACTGCACAGCTCTAGAAAATATATCCTAATCTGCTATACTAATAGTTACGGCACTTGGGACGGTAAACTGTCCAATCCCAGCGGAGGATCCCAGTAAAATCGGATTCTGTCAGCGGCGGTAGAAGTTATCCCCGGTAAAACCTGGGTAACCATAAGTATGGAATCGGCTGGGGAGATTCTGTGCTTTTGCTTTATCTTTCCTTGGGTTTTAGGATGCTCGCCTTGAGAGGACCCCGCAATATAAGCCTTCGATACTGTATCCGCCTCTCGCGTGCCTATATCGAAACCCCTGAAACTAGTAAAAATAAAAAGCGTGAAATATGAGCTACCTTTACCCAGTTTCATTGGCATCGGCATGGCTGTCTTGACAATTTACCTAAAAACCTCGTCAGCAATTTTGACCGCTCGAGGTGATAGACTGGTGCGGTATACCTCCTATAGTGATCCCTTCTATGTTTTGGGATCGGAGCATAATTCAAAGGTATCATGGGTAGTTATACACAGGGTTAGCTTCTCCCACGAGCATTCATGAATAAGGGAATGTTCGGCGTGTACATCATATGTTTTATGATTACTAGTATAATTGGCTGCATACAAGACAATAATATGTATTTTTAAAAAATACAAATATTTTTTAAAGTATGGGTGTTTGGCATAGGCGTAGTCTAATATCTCGTCCGGCCCCGGGTAGGTATGATACTAGAACCAGAGAATTGGAAGACGTTCGGAGATGTGCGCAGGGCCCAATCATTCCGAATAGTTCACTGACTTGCGTATTGCGGATACCTGCCAACCTCAATGACTGTAACTGCGCGCGCACACAGTAAAGCGGGTGAGCCCTCAGCGAGGCACTATGAGACCTGGCATTTTAGCGCAATCAGTAAATGAAATTTTATAACAAAATCTAGAGTAAACGTACCAACAAATACAAGATTCAATCTCCTTTATCCAGAGTACTTCAATAATGGTGCCAAACAAGAATCCGGTTCCAGTCCAAGTAGGTGAACAAATGGCTATTGAGATGGCCACAGTGGAAACTGCTCCGAGTCTTCGAAGTGTGGCAGCAATGGTTGGGGCAGCACCTAGTACGGTTATGCATCAGCAGAAGGGAAGAAGAAACCGAGAGGAGGAGGAACAGTGAAGGCAAAAGCTGTTGCCGGAAGAGGAGAGGATTGTGATTGAGCGCTGCTACTTTCGCTGCGGGTTGGGATTTCCTCCGACAATATGACAATTATAAGAAATTGCCACCTCTGTTGTACAAAGGAGAAATCCGAGTGAGAGGTTAGGCAAGAGATGGAAAGAGGAGTTTAGGAAAAGGCATCCGGAGGTGAAAACATGATTTAGTCAACAGTTGGACTTTATCAGAAATATTCGTGGAAATAATCTTGAATTAATGAATCGCTTCTTTGATGAGGTATTTTATTATTATTATTTTTTTAATTTCATATGTCAATATAGTTTTCTATTCAAGTTTTCAAAATTTATTATAACTTTAAGTTGAATTAGTTTTAATTTAAATTAAATATTAACTCTGGATTATATATTTAGTTAAAAGCTATTATCAGTAAGCACGAAATAAATTCTGAAAATACATATATCATTGATGAGGTTGGATTTCTACTGGGGCTTAGTCAGTCAGAACATGTATTGGAGGTGATAAGAAACCCAAGAGAGAATGGAAAATTGAAATATCATGCTCAAAGTAAGTTTTCAATTAGTATATATTAAAAATAGATTGATAAGAAAAAGTACTTACAATATATCAGATGGTATATGAGAGTTTGTTACAGTTATTGAAGGTATCTGTGCAGATGGAACATCTCTAAATTCAACAATTATCCTAAAGGCAGAAGAGTTTATAGCTCTATGGTTTGGAAAGGTAAAAGGTGTACCAGAAGATATACTTTTTGGACATTCACATAATGGGTAGACCAATGAAAATATAGCTTACGAATACCTACAACGAAACTTCGGACCTGATAGCTTTTCTGCATAAAAGGCGGGAGATAATTCTCAACTTTTACTTTTCGATGGGCACAGCAGTCACATCAATATTAGATTTTTAGAATTCTGTATTGCACATAAGATTATTCCCTATTGTCTTCTTCCCCATACGACACACCGATTGCAACCTCTAGATGTTTGTATTTTTAGTCCGTACAAGCATCAGTATCGAAAAGAACTCACCTGCCGTTTTGAGAAAAATGAGTATGGAGTCTTTAAAGACAACTTTTATGAGATCCTCATAATAGCACGACGAGCATAATTTACCCAAGTCAATATTCTGAGTGGATTCTGAAATACTGTACTTGTTCCCATCAACTGACAAATAATTATCACAAAAGTCCAATCCATGCAACCTATTTCCCCCGAAGCTTATTTGACATCCGAAAATCCTAGCTCTACAGCTATCCAACTAAGCATTTCTCCACCTATCCCACCAAGATCTCCTAGTTCCAAGCCATTAAGCAACTTCACAGCACAGGAGATTGATAGCTTAGAGGTACCTCAAAGTAAGGTTGAAATCCAAAGACAGGAATTGATCGCACTTGTAACCTTACCACAAAACACTCCAACAGACTGGGGACTAAAAAAGATAATTAGTAATTTGGTAGTTAGTGCAACTAGAGCACTCATGGAAGTGGAAGAGAATGAACGTCAACTGCAGAATCTAAAGCAACAGTTAGTCCAAATTCAACATAAAAAGACTACAAATCAAACAAGAATACCAATAGCAGGAAAGACATAGATAGAGTGTGAGGACATTGCACGATTCTTTGAATTCCAAACAAATGAGGAACGCAAAGTTACTCAAAAGAGATATGATAATGCAATCCATCTAGTCACCGTGAGAAAACAAAAATTAGGTGAATGTATAAGGAAAAGAACAGAGGTAGAAAGGTTAGAAGAAGAGGGAAACCTACCAAAGTGAAGAAAAACAGGATCTACCCTATTAGAGGAAGGAGGTTAACTTGTTGAACAGGTTGCTAAAGCCGAGTGGAGGGTGAAGAAATTCGAGAAACATCTTGAAGAATTGATGCAAGATGTAGGAGAGGCCAGAAGGTTGATTGGAAGTCCAGAGGAAGAGGTAGAAAGTGGATTTGATAAGCGCGAACTAGAAGAAGGTTTTGAAGAGGGAGCAGAGGCCGATTAAGCCTCTGCTCCCAGAAAGGAACTTGAATCAGTGGACTTGTCACTGGTTTGTTGTTAAAACCTCCAAAGTAGATTGATACTCTGGAGGCAATCTGATGTTGGTATTGGGAAGGTTGTATTGAGAAAAGAGAAAAAAGAAAAAAGAATTTGGTTGCTCTATGTGAAATGTGGTTTGGTTGTCGCCAAGACATGTGGTGCCTCGCTGAGGGCTCACCCGCTTTATCATAACAAGGAGTAGACTGAGCATAGATTCTGATCTAAGGCCCAACCTTATCTTGCACTGTTTCACATCGGCGGGATTCTATTGAATCTTCGGGATTCGACAGTCTTCTACCAAATCGTGTCATCTACTCGACATTGCTCTTGCTAAATCTCACAGGATAAAGGGGGACAAACTGCAGCAGGACTGGCTTTGTATATTATACGGGTATTTGGAGATTTCTTTCTCTCATACGAAGCCGTGGCTTCAGACGAAAGCGGTTGTTTTATTCCTTGAGCCTCATCATTATCATCACGAATAACGCGTCTCCCCAGATTGATACTACTTTATACGTGTTGCCCATCCACATTGCAACTCCAACCTCCAGCCTTCAACTTCGTCGCCGTAGCGACAGCACAGAAACCCCGACGGATAGACCCCGACGAATAGAACGGCGGTTGGGGAGTCCTGCGCCGAGTCCCCCCATTTAACGATGACTTGATCTGTGAGATAGTCGTCGTCTTCATCCTTCGTTCCATCTCAAACATACCTCCCTTCTCACCATCTCCACAAACCGTAAAGCGCTCCCGATTAAGACCTCGCTCACGCAATCTCGGCAATTAATCTCATGTTTCGTAAACCTTCGGAGATTTCGTCCTCTTCGGAGGATGAAGTTGATCCATCTTCTGACCCACCATCCACATCTTCAGATCCCTCTCGTCAGCCGACTGCGGGGACCCCGGAACAGGCGCTTGAGCCTGTGAACCCTGTGACACTCTATTCTCCAATCCCCCCGACAACTTCGGCCAATCGCCATAGCGCCATCTTGATGAACTCTTTGATAGAACACTTTGTGAGATCCCGGGTGCCAGCTTCAGATCCGGAACTCGCTGATAGGGTGTTCGCCGTTATCGCTCGTCATCTTGGAAATCTAGGTTTTGTTCCCCAGACCAGCGGGGATCTGGCACGCGAAGGCCTTGCACCCGTTAGACAAGGCTATATTCGTGGCCTCGACCAAATTCTGACGCAAGAGATTGAAAAGATCACCGAGGAAAATGGGGCTGCAAGAGTCTTGGCTGGCGATTTGGGAAGGAGAGGAGCAGAATCTAGTAATGGGGCTGAGACGAGACGTACCTTTCGTCGTCTTTTTAGAGGCACTGCTACTCAAAACCTGAGTCCTAATGACCGTCAGGTTATCCATCGGAGCTCTTCACTGAGTGTTCTGAGCGATGCCCGCAAAAACAGCTCCGACACAGCTCCCGGAGCCGTTGCTGGAACTGCCACCCCACCCTTTTTGCCTCCACATGCGCAAACCACTCCCGCGACAATTCAACCAACCATTCTATTACCGTCTCGTTACGTTAATGACTTTGTTGAGATCGCACCGTTGGGCAGGGGGGGTTATGGTTCAGTTTATCATGTTCGTAATCGCCTTGATAGGGTCGAATACGCGGTTAAGAAGGTCGTTATTAAGAAAAGTATCCTTGAAAATGAGCTAGGTGGGAAGGATGGTCTGGAGAGAGTTATGAATGAAATCAAGACACTGGCACAGCTCAATCATGTTGGCATCGTTCGTTACTTCTGCAGTTGGATTGAGGGCGTGATTGAAGACATGTTGACTGCTTCCCAGTTCATCGGAGATCACGTGGGGGTTCAAAATGCGCAAGGCCATCGGTCACCTAAAGCAGAGGTTTTAAGCGAGATTGAAGACATCGGTGCTGAAATAGTATTCGCTTATTCTGGGGAAAACGAGGGGATCGAAACGGTTGAGGAGGCTACCACCATCGCCGGTGCCAACGGTCAAGCCAGCGATGATTTGGAAGATTCTATTGAGTTAATTCCCAGATCCTATCTTAGACGCCGCCGTAGCCAGCCCGACGCGCAGCATGGAAAACCGAAAGTCGCATTCGATATCTCATCGCACCCTGACCCAGGGTCCGAGTTCTCAGGGCCCGAGGTCTCAGGATCAAGTATCTTCTCCGGTGGTGGGGCACTAATTATGTCTACTGCCAATGGTCATGGGAAAAAACCGTCCTCTACATCTTCTGGCCTGACTCTCTATATCCAGATGTCCCTTCACTCGTTTACCCTTACTTCGTTTATCTCGACATCTGCTCGCCCCACTACCCCAAGGCATTGTTTCTGCGTCAAGTCGTCACTCGACATATTCTTAGGCCTTCTAGACGGTGTCCAGTATCTTCATTCTCAAGGGATTGCGCATCGGGATTTAAAACCTGGTAATATATTCCTAGACGTTGAACCTTCTAGGAGGGGCTGTCGTTGCGGAGAAGCTGTGGTTCGACCGCATATTGGGGACTTCGGACTTGGGACTAGTATTGGCAAAGATGGTCATGACAGCACGGCGGCTGTCGGTACTAAGTTTTACAAGCCTGTGGATCTCGATCCCGCCATTCAAGGTGACGTTGTTGGAAGAGATGTTTTTGCGTTGGGAGTTATACTGCTAGAATTGCTTGTGAAGTTCGGGACTCGTAAGTTGATTCAGAAGCCCTTCTATAACGTGGTGTTGCATTTGCTGACTTCCCTCAGGTATGGAACGTGTGGAAGTCTTGTCCAAGCTTTCCGAAGGTGGTCAGGTTCCAAAGGATATCGAACTCAAAAGCCAGAGAGTCGCTAGGGTCATCAAAGGCTGTTGCGGGATTGGTGGAGAGAGATGGGAGGTCTCAAAGATCAAAGCCTTTATTCAAGCAATCCTAGACGAATTGGATGAGGCTAAGCATGAGGGCCCGGCATTAGTCTAGAGAATTTTACCGGCGAATTTAGCGTTTGATGTACTGTAGCATATACCTCTTCACTCTCTCTCTTGGTTGTCTTTCTTTCTTCCTCTCATGTCTCTTTGTGTTTGTGGGTCGGGTTTTAAAGGGTTTCGTATATTCTCAGAGAGACTACTGGGAGCATTGCATTAGGGGGAGCCGGGTTCAGGCAGTTACCGATAGATAGGTTAGATTTCACGGATTTGGTGTGGTAATTAGTACTGTGTTTGGGTTTATGTCCGCGAATCTCTAGAGCCTTTGTCGGCGTAGCTGAAGAACGAACCGCCATGAGCAGTTTCCCAACTCTGTGGCCATATTCGTCACCCCGCAGTTTTAGTGAATGGTCTGGGCATCGCAGAGCATCATACAAGAGGTCGCCGCATGAAGTGTGAATTTTGATGGAGCCGCATCCCCAAGGCTTGTGAGGCCGGGTTCCCTTGATAAGAGCGTTAGATCCCACACCCTTGCAGTTTCCAGCCTTCCCCGAAAACCTTTTGAGACGGGAGAAGAAATCTCAGGGTTCGTGTTCTCTGCTGATATATACTCCACCGAGATCCATATTTATACTTCCTAAGCTTATATTATGGTGGGATAACAAACTCTAGTCTAAGTATCACCCCACTCTCCTTCTCACCGACCAGCGGTTCTGCACCTGAACCATTCGGAAGCGTGAAATGGTGGGTAAACTAGGAGTTTTGTGGAAAGAAAGGGAAAAAAAAAAAGAGAGAGACCAAAACCGAGTGATGGTTGAGCATTCCTGACCGCAGTGCCGCAGTGGTTGTACCGCTCTACCTTTCTTGCAGAAAGTGCATGAGTGCTTACTCGAGTGTGCACTATGAGAGCCTTCTCTCTCTCCTTCCTTCCGTATATGATCTTGAAAGCGATTCTGGCACTATTTTATCCTTCTTAGTGCAGAAGGTGAGATGGCACATATGGCCAGACTGAGTGGTGTGTGTAACGCTATCGGAGTTAGGGAAAAGATGACTACGGAGAGGGAGCTTGGATTCGGGGGGTTGAGTCACATTGGCTAGGTAAATTATGGCGGAATGCAAGCTACGCCTGGCAGCTCAGAAATACGCAGCCCATTCCAAACAGGGGCTGAGCCATGTGAAGCTAGACTACGAACAGCCGGGGTGGTTCCCGCTGTGTATTTTCCTGGTCCCCCAGAGTATATCCGACGTCCCCGACACCCCCCCAAATCCCCGTATCGGGAAATGGGATACTGACGGTACGGTGCTTGAGTGGGGAGGGGGTGTATTGCTTACTGTACTGTGGTATCGTAATTGCCGGAAATTGGTTCAATGGTTATCTTCTGGTAACTTATGGAACATGGGCTTCACGGCCCAGATCTCCGCTGGGGGTACAGTAGCTCGGGAATACGGACACGCGACTCACATTCAGGAAACTTTAAGAAATGTCGAGCACAAGTACAAATTAGGACATAGTACTGAATCGGGCAATTGGTATCTCAAGATACTTGCGCAGCACCAGTACTAGGGTATATCATGAATTCATGGTACTGTACACCGCACTAGTAATGTCTCAGTAGATGTAGTACGCTTCAAATAAAACATCATTAGAATAATGATTTCTCTTTGGACCAGGAAGATCAATCAAGCAAAACTATGATAAGGAATATTGATAAATTCATGAGCTCATAAAAATAAACACTCCTAGGGGCTGGTTGTAGTGTGGTAAGTAACTCCTTAAATCCTGATTGCATTTTATACACTTTAGGAACTATTGATTGATACAAAATTCTGTTAAGGGGTTTGTACAATTCCTTGAAATTTTGTTACCCATATTTAGAGGATATATTGGTCTACTATTTAATATTTTATTTCTTTTCTAGGGATGTTGTAGCCAAAAACACCATCAACTGGAGATGAGAGGAAATATTGGTAAAGGTTTAGTTTAAGAGGTTCTGCACCATAACACATATTTTTCTGTTGAAATGTTGCTTCGGTTGTAGTGTACCAAAGTGCTACCTTAAAACATCTGGCACCACCCCTGCTCCGTACCATGAATTCATGATCTACCCTAGTACCGCTATTGTTATAGTGTTAGGCGGAGACAATTTGATAGACTTCAAGGTTGTCTAGGCCAATCGAGATTCGTTTCTGTAGACGGAGATTGTCTAGGAAGGCTCGGACTTTACTCGTTTCGTTTATGACTACTAGGAGCGAAGTAAAATAGGTAAAGTAGGGTAGAATCGTAAAAACAATATTATATTGTTAAGGTCTCCTCTCCGTTGCTTGATGATGTCTAAAGCTTGGGAGGCACTTTGATATTTATATTCCGCGTCTGAGTGTTTGCGGACTACATCTATTTATCATACAACTATGTACTTCTTCAATCGTAATTCTCAATGTCGAGTTTTCTTCCAAGGTGTGAACACCTGTAGACCCTGAAAACCATCACACCCTCTTTGATAATTACGATATTTCTTCTTAGGAAACGTACTGTCCTCAATAGTAATATCCCGATTAGCAGGGTCTTTAGACTTATGGCCTAGTTCTTAAGTTGAACTAAGTTGGCTCCAATTGTCTTCGCCATTGATAAAATGATCAGTTTTATCTGCGGCTATATCTGCAAAGGTGGTCATCATTACAACCATCATAGGTCATCTAACTCTGATCCTTTGTAACTTCATACCCAACAGATAGATTTTCCCTGGAAGACTTCCTATTAACTTGCAGGAAGCTATCCCACCAGATTGGTAATTAATCCCTCAGTCAGCAACTCTTGGTTGCTCTCTGGGTAGTAGGTTTCAGTAACTATTGTAGTATTCAAAATTACCCCATAGTTACGACATGTTCCAAAACCCAGTTGCAACACTCCGTGAAGTTCATTGGCTTCTTTGGTAGTGTTTTCAGGAGTTCTAGACTCTTCTGGTGGATGTAAATGTATTGGTCTCTAGTAGAGATCCTTTACCATTTGATACCATCTCTTTGTGCGAAATTGTCCTGTTACCTACAGCCCATACCCAAGGTGTCATGTCTTTGAAGCCAAGTAAGTCTCTGAGTAGTTGACGGAATCACTCCGTTCCACTTCTCAGACCTAGCCGAAGGTCCCCTCTCATATATCCTGCAAACAGGATCCGGTCGGACAGACGGCGACGATGTATATGGTGTTATTCTAACACCTTCAACTCGGTGGTAATATAGTCACAGGACGCAACTGAGATTAATATATATGATGACATGTGGGCCCTGTAAGAGAGCCAGAGGGGGGTGTTGGAGACCAGAGATTCCGATTCTGAGTGGGGTTACCCTACATAGGGTGGTTCCTAGGTATCGGGTTCTGGTATTCCTAACATATAGTCCCCAGCAAGAAAAATCAGGAAACAGGAGGTTAAGACAAAGGAGCAGACAGGGAGGTAAGATATATAGGAATCTGTAATTAAACTCTAAAATACAGGACACTTTCAGCTTTCTACAGTCCACTCACCACTGTGTATGCCCACCATTAGTACTGATCATACCTTGGATCTGCTCCAGCATACTGTTGACTAACTTCACAATTTCCTCAATTGTGATCTTGCTCCACTCATTGATTAAGGCTTCCTTGACTTGTATTTGGCCTTTAGGTCTTCGTTGGTATTGGTTGACACAAGTCTGATCAGGTTCCATATATTTTTGATAGGGTTTAGATTGGGGAAAGATGGCGGCCATTTCAGGGAGGGGATTTTGTAGTAGTCACTGTAGGATTGTGTAAGACAGGCCTGATGAAATGATGCTCCATCCTCCATGAGCCAAAGAGAAGAACTTATACAGCAGCTCTCATGGTACCAGAATGGCCAAATTGTAGAAACAAGAATGTGATCAACATAGGTTTTGGCTGAGATCGTGCCCCAATCATCCCTTTCCCAAATAACTGTAACCGGTACGGGTACTTGGTTATTGGTTTTGTTTTATGTTTTGTTTTAAGTATCGCTTTGATACTTGGTTTGTTTTAAGTATCGTTTGATACTTGGTTTTGTTTTATGTTTTGTTTTAAGTATCGCTTTGATACTTGGTTTGTTTTAAGTATCGTTTGATACTTGGTTTTGTTTTATGTTTTGTTTTAAGTATCGTTTTGATACTTGGTTTGTTTTAAGTATTGTTTGATACTTGGTTTTGTTTTATGTTTTGTTTTAAGTATCGCTTTGATACTTAAAGAGTTTTACCAAAGAGTATCAATTGATACCCTTGATTAGTTTCGTTCATGCTAGACATGAACAGATTTGTGTATTTAAAGACCGCCTGTTTCTACGATAGAAAAGGCAGACTTCGACAGACAGTATTTCAATATACTTGGTTGAACAGTTACTTCTTTGTTCCTCAGTACGCCCTCGAAGCCTCCTTTAGTTATCAGCTCTCGCCTCCTCTCTGGAAGAGCAGGCCACCTGCCAACTATCGTACCTTTTACCGTAAACGTGATTAGCACCTTGCGAACACGTTACATTTTTTTAACCTCAGCAAGTGGTTAAGAACCTGTCCCCGGATTTAGGCCTGATCAACCTATCGATATCCACCTCAGAACTCTAGCGGAGAGAAGCGGCAGAATTTCAGTATATTCGGCTTCATCTCAAACCCAAGATAGAGTCTTTGATGACCAGGAGTGGGAAGCAAATCCCACGGCAAGACCTTACTAGGAAGAAACAACCCCGGCGCTCTGCTAAAGAGCCCGGCGATCCGGCAAACACGGAAGATACACAACCTCCAGGAGACTTCCCTTCTACTCCAGCAAAGAAGCCTTCCTTTGAACTCCCAAACGACCCCGAATCTAGTAGCGATTCAGATATGGCTAGCACAGGAGGAGGGCCTTCTGGAGGAGGGAAATCTCGGGCAAGACCTGAAGAAGAGGAGGTACCCGCAGCATTTGAACCCCCTAAGTTTAAACTTCACCTCCCAGCAAAATTCACAGGCGAAGGGAAAGACCTCAAACCTGAAGCTTTTGAACGATGGGCCACAGAACTCTCACACTTCCTACTCTTACAAGGAAAAGATGTGGAAGACCCTACAACTGGACTTATCATTGGATCATTCTGTGAAGGAAAGGCAACCGACGCATACCACCAATGCTATAAGGACTTCGGCGGGAATGTAAGATTAAGAGGATCTACAGTTCTCGATTACTTGAAAGGACGATTCCAATCCTCTATAACCAATGACCTCCTATACAACAAATTCAACCAGCTCCAGCAAGTTAACGGAACACATGTCAAGCGAATCACCGATGTGGCCACGGATCTAATAATGTATAAGGATCGAATGGAGAGAGGAAGTATCTCCAAATACATCCTGAAGCGACGATTCTACGACACTATGCACCCTACCCTCCGGCGAGAGGTAGAACCACTTGAGGAAGACGGCGATGATATTGCAGTAATAATTGCTAGAGCAGAACGAAAGGACGCCATTCTCCATGAGACCAAGGCCTACAAAACACAGACATCCTCTAATAGGAACAGCCAGCCACGACACAAAGCGTCCAGCAACTCTGAAGACGATACCCCTCGAGTTTTCAAGAAGAAAAAATCCTCCAAAGAATCGAGGCGGCAAAAGGGAGAATGCTTTGAATGTGGAAAAACAGGACACATGGCAAAGAACTGTCCTGCGAAGAAAGGAAAAGGAAAGGCTATAAAAAAAGAGGCGTCGGCCAACAATATTGAAAGCGATTACACTCCATCCAGTGAATATGAAGAGATCCACATTGGGTACATCGATGTGGAATGCAACAGTGTTCGACCTCCAGCTACATTCAAAACACACACTGCTCTAGAAGGCAATATCCTGATCAATGGCAAAAAGGCTCGAGTCCTATTCAACACTGGTGCAATCGGAAGAGATATGATCAGTAATGCCTTTGTCTCTGTCCATGGACTCTCTACCCGAGACCTTAACCAACCCATACCAGTCAATATGGCAGTAAAAGGATCACGATCCACAAGCCATAAAACCTGTAGTGCGACCATTTGACTTGGTTCTGCAGTCCTACCCCCCCAGGAAATGCTGGTTGGAAATTTAGCCAAATACGATGCCCTAATAGGCATGCCCTTCCTGAATCGTCACAAAGCTATAATCAGGTGTGGGGAATCAACTATCGATTTCCCAGATCAGAAGGTCAGAGTCTCATGCAAGCCAACAAGCGGAGAATACCGAGCTGCAGTCTGTGAAACAACTGCCCTACGACTATTGGATAAGTATTCTGATGTTTTCCCTGACCAAATACCCGAAGAACTACCACCTATGAGAGAAGTGAATCACCACATCCGCCTCCGAGACCCTTCCAATCTCAAGAACCAACCCACCTACTCTATTCCTGACACATACAAAAGCCCACTTTGTGATTGGATCAACCAACAACAAAGAAGAGGAGTCATCTACCGGGCAGAAGCCCCTGGTGCCGCTCCTATGTTTGTTCAACCCAAAGCAGATGGCAAAAGAATCCGCCCCTTGGTTGATCTCAAACTACGGAATGAAAATACGGTTATGGACAGCTCCGCTATCCCAAACCAAACCCAGATACTAAATGCAGTTGGACGGGCTAGATTCCGAAGTAAGATTGACCTAAGTGATGCCTACTTCCAAACAAGGTTAGACCCAGAAAGCGAACGATACAACAGTTTCAAAACACCCTTCGGAAGTTTCATTAGCCGAGTTATGTTACAAGGTGATATGAATGCGCCCGCCACCTTTATGCGAATTATGGAAAACCTCCTAAGCGAATACCTCCACCATTTTGTTTGGGTCTACATTGATGATATTCTCATTTTCTCGAACACCATAACAGAACACGCCTACCATATAGGTTTGGTTTGTACCAAACTTAGGGAAGCTAAATTTTATGCTAGCAGAAACAAATCAATCCTATTTGCCGATAAACTCGATATCCTAGGACATGTTATAGATGATGAAGGAATACACGCAGCCCCAGGAAAAATAGCCTGTTTAACGGAATAGTCGACACCCCAGAATCAAAAAGAACTCATGCGATTCCTAGGACTAGTCAACTACATTTCCCAGTTCCTCCCACACCACGCCACTGTGACAGCGCCGCTCACAGACCTTACCGGCAATGCAGAATTTGCCTGGACCCACACTCATGACCAAGCCTTTACCAACATCAAGGATTTGATTAAAAATGCCAACGTTATTCAACCTATCGACTATAGTAAACCAGAACCGATATGGTTGATTACTGATGCATCGGATGTTGGAGTTGGAGCATGGGTTGGGCAAGGGGCCTCCCATGAAACGGCCAGGCCGGCGGCATTACAGAGCAGAAAGTTCACCAACTCACAAATGAACTATGGAACAACAGACAAGGAAGCCCTTGCTGTGATTGATGCTCTCGCCGCTTTCAATCACATCCTGATGGGCAATACCTTCACTATTGTTACCGACCACCAACCGCTCACTAATCTTAAAACAGAAAAGATACCGGGAAGAAGAAGAACAAGATGGATAGGCGAGATCAGCAAATACGATGCAAAAATCATCTATACCCCTGGAAGAATGAACTATTTAGCCGATGCTCTCTCCCGCCTATACGAGAATCAAGACCTTGCAAACCCTCCCCTTGTTCACGACCACACAAGACAAAGCGAGGACAGCCCTGACGACACCTCCTATGAACAAGAACCGTCAATGGCTACCGCCAGCTCTGCCGCTCCCTCCAATCCTTTCTCTTACACCATGTACAGTGCTGCTGGAACAGAACGAGGAAAGGACATTGATGAAGAATGGAAAGACAATTGCACGCTCCGCAGCACACCTCCTCACGAACTTGAACAAAGCAGAACCCACTGGTCCCACTGTTATCACGACACCTGCCCTTTTCACCAAACTGAGATCAAGTTCGGCAATAGATACCAGCGACCGTACTATATGCCTGCTGATGATTCCAAAGACACCAGCTTCGATACCGCAGAAGGAGAAGAAGAAAGGATCGATGGAAATGAGCCAACCCAACACCCTCATGTCCTTAATCCTGCTCCAACGCGATACCAAGGCCTTGAAGAACTCGAACAAGCAGCAGCCTACGTGGATGCAATGTCGTATTTACAACCCCCACAGTCAGCCCCACCATCCTCTCCTCCCATGATCGATTCACGACCACTATATGGTGGACCCTTACGAGTATACAACAATGAAACCATTGTCTCGGTCATACCCCCTACTATTCCCGAGCATCGGCGTCAACTCTACGAAACCTTTGAGGAACTAAGCCCCTATCGAACCAACAAGAGGATTGCTAATCGAGGATGAACGAGATGTTAGATCAACTACAGAAGAATTAACCTCCTCTTTCCGAAGCCAAATGATAGCAGGATACCGCCATGACCCGATTTACTTCAAAGCCATGGATGCCTCCAGGCATGGAGACCTCGCCCCCTACAACATATCCAATGGAATGGTCTTTACCAGCACCCGTTATGGAGAACATTGCCTATACGTACCAAAAGGCCATATGTTCAACGGAATGACGATTAGAGAATATGTCATATCCGAGATTCACAACAAAGGACACCATAGTGCAGATCGCAACCTCCAATATGCCTCAGAATATGTCTACTGGCCTGAAATGCGAAAGGACTTCCGCGATTTTGTCAGGCAATGCGAACTCTGCCAGGCAAATAAGGAGCGAACACAACTTCCTGAAGGGAAAGCTCAGACCCTCCAACTACCATGTGAAATATTTGAATCCTATGCCATCGATTTCGCAGGACCATTCAACAAGTCCGCCGGATATGACACCATATTGGTAGCTGTGGATCGATTCTCTGGATACACCTGGTTAATACCAATGAAGGTTACCGACTCCTCCAAAGACACCTGGAATAACCTACAACGACACTTATTTACCCCCCACGGGTTCCCCTTATCTATTGTCAGTGATGCTGATCCCTGCTTTACCGCCAGATTCTGGAAGCAAACCCTAACCTCTCTCGGAATAAACCACATTATGGCTGCCCCAGGACACCATGAGACTAATGGCTAAGTAGAACGAAAAATCCGCGAGGTCAAGACCGGGATTAGGAACATGATCAATGAACGACAAACCAACTGGGAACCAGCCCTATTTGAACTAGCCGCATATATCAATGCCGGATTTTCAGATACCCTGGGAATGTCACCATATAAGGCAGTCTTTGGCCGCCAATACCCTCTCCTACCTACAACTCTATTCAAGAACTCCTCAGTCCCTGCCTCCGATGACCATCTAAACCGCCACTAAGCAATTCGGAACGATGGCTTCCAAGCTGTTAAGGCTGCCCGATTCCGAAGCACCACTACTGCCCAGAAACGACGGCGCAAACATGTTCCCATCTCATCAGGAGACATGCTCATGGTACACGGTAACATGTTTATTACCAATGTCGGACGCAGCAA
Source organism: Tuber melanosporum (assembly GCF_000151645.1). Taxonomy (NCBI): domain Eukaryota; kingdom Fungi; phylum Ascomycota; class Pezizomycetes; order Pezizales; family Tuberaceae; genus Tuber; species Tuber melanosporum. The sequence continues at coordinate 832,536 of NW_003298766.1, forward strand.
GAAACTACAACCCCGATGGCGAGGACCCTTCAAAGTCATATCCTTTGACGAGCATACAGAGAATTACACTGTCCAGATGGATGGACGCATGTACCGCCGCAATACTGCAGTCTTCCACGCCTCAGCTGTCAAACGATTCCATCCCAATGACGACTCCAAGTTTCCTGGAAGGACCCACTCTCGGCCTGCACCTATCATCATCGAGAAGAAGGATGAATGGGAAGTTGAAGAAATCAGAGACCATCGCCTTTGGCATGGAAATGATCAATTCCTAGTCAAATGGAAAGGATATCCGACGAGCGAAAACAGTTGGGAACTACTGGAAGGACTTGAGCACGCTATGGATATGGTGAACGGATGGTGGAAAGACAACATGCCAAATGAATTCCTCCCCCCAACAATCAATTATATCACCATGTGCTGGACACCTACAATGCCAGAAACTGAGCGATGGCACGCAGAACTCGAAACTAGAGATGGATTTTGGGCACCACACTTTGAGTCAGAGTTCGAAAGTAGCGATGAGGAGAATCAAGCTATGGAGCAGGCTCTCGACAACTTTATCTAGTCACCAATCACCATCCGAATACCATAGCAATGTCAAACTATGTGGAGCTCAATGTGAGGCAGCGACAACAGGTTGTTGGACTGTTGTTGAACCGCGATGCTATCCAACTTGAAGACTACTTCGAAATCCTCTGGATTGACTACTGTCCTGATTGTGATCATGCTTGGATTGACGTACAGCACGAATCTGGTATTCGTGACTACTGTGATTTAGATTTCTTCGAGTCTAAGTGTTTCCTTAGAGTTTCCTCTTGTCCTTGATGTGATACCTATGATGAAGAGTTTTTGGCGGAAACTGAAGCCATGAGTTTCTCGGAATCTGCCTTTGATGATTATTAGGTTTTGTTTGTTTAAACAGTTGTTTTGTTTTGGGGAATGTAACCGGTACGGGTACTTGGTTATTGGTTTTGTTTTATGTTTTGTTTTAAGTATCGCTTTGATACTTGGTTTGTTTTAAGTATCGTTTGATACTTGGTTTTGTTTTATGTTTTGTTTTAAGTATCGCTTTGATACTTGGTTTGTTTTAAGTATCGTTTGATACTTGGTTTTGTTTTATGTTTTGTTTTAAGTATCGCTTTGATACTTGGTTTGTTTTAAGTATCGTTTGATACTTGGTTTTGTTTTATGTTTTGTTTTAAGTATCGTTTTGATACTTGGTTTGTTTTAAGTATTGTTTGATACTTGGTTTTGTTTTATGTTTTGTTTTAAGTATCGCTTTGATACTTAAAGAGTTTTACCAAAGAGTATCAATTGATACCCTTGATTAGTTTCGTTCATGCTAGACATGAACAGATTTGTGTATTTAAAGACCGCCTGTTTCTACGATAGAAAAGGCAGACTTCGACAGACAGTATTTCAATATACTTGGTTGAACAGTTACTTCTTTGTTCCTCAGTACGCCCTCGAAGCCTCCTTTAGTTATCAGCTCTCGCCTCCTCTCTGGAAGAGCAGGCCACCTGCCAACTATCGTACCTTTTACCGTAAACGTGATTAGCACCTTGCGAACACGTTACAATAACTAAAACCTTTTTTCCTCTATCACCTAATATGGCTCCCCATATCATAACAGAGTCCTTTTTTTTTGAAATTTTAAAACTAAACAGTCCTCATGCCACTCTTCATGTACTGCACGAGTAACATGCACCTTTCCTTACAATCCTCTAGCCAAACATAACATTCATCCATCCATATTACCTGCCTCTACTCTAGTAAACTCCAATGAGAATGGCTCAAGGCAAAGGTAAGACATTTTCCATGTTTGACTTCATCAAGGTAAGGCTTTCGGCGGGCAGATTGTCAGTGGTAACCCTCCTTGGCCAAGGCGTTTTGCAAAGCATTCTCACTAGCCTCAATTGCGCCAGCGAGTTAATGAAAACCTTGACATCATCTTCCGGAGG